>NC_056728.1:855013718-855091237 GCF_019279795.1 Protopterus annectens
TATTTTTGTATTCTGTCTCCTACAGGCTTTTGAGGGGAAATCTATGCTTGGCATACAGGGCATTGTCAGACCTCACTCTGATGAACCTCCTGCATATCCACAAAACAAACAGCACCAGAATTACCCATTCTAAAGACTTAAAACCTTGCCTGTGATATAAATAGGCCTTGCTGGAGAGATAGGTATGTATCCCAGAGGCCACCCCATCTATGGAACAGACTCCTCATTCATGTGAAGCAGACTTCCTCCATAACCCAATTCAAGGCAACTTGGACAATTGGATAGGAAATTGGAAATTCATCCCTGGTTTGGCACCTATGCCTCTAATGGGCACAAATAACCTGTAAATGATTCATTTCCCAGGCCTATGCTTACACTTATCAAGGGTAACAGAACTTGTCAGAGATTTGGGATGCATGGCTAGGCTTAATAAGGCCCTTGTGGTCGTTAGCCTAGTAAACACCTATGAACCTATAAAAAAAAAAAAAAAAAAAAACGCATGTAGTGGAGCTCAAAACTGCAAAAGCAACTGTTTTTTTTTCCTGGGAGACCTATCAGAACAGATAAAATGGTTCGAACAACTCAATCTCTGAGCAAAGATTTTCTTTTCCTGAGGTTAAAACAATACTGTGAACATTGATTTTGACATAGGCTTACATCTCTAACAAGAAATAAGAGCATACATGCTGCATCTGCTGGAATTTGGAAAGTTGTCACATTTAAGGAATGTATTTAACATTTCTGTTTTCTTCCTATACAGGGCTATAATTGTTTATTTATAATCTTATGGTAACTATTTAGGACAGGATATTTAGATAATTTCTACAACCTCTGCTTTATGGTTCTAGGTGCAAAAGCAAGTAAGGCAGTACATCTTAAATTTGTGTGTGACATTCCGCACATTTTTTTGCTTTTGTTTCTGTCCATATGCTTAAAATGATGGAAAATTTCACTTTTGGGGGAAAATAAATATCTCATGCTATGGTGTGCAGAGAGCAGATATTACAACACACTCAGTGTGACCTTAGGCATAAGTGACTAATCAGATAAAAAATGCATAAAATAAATTAATCAACAGGACAGAGGATGCTACCTAGTCCCTCTTCATGTCAAGCACACCAAAAGCCTTTAAAATATAGCGCATAAAGACATTCATAACCTAATTCTATCATATATTATATATGGGTGTACTTTGACCCATCGATCTATATATATATATATATATATATATATATATATATATACTCTCTATATATATATATATATATATATATTTACACTTCAGCAAAACTAAGTTTCACTAGTCTGGTTTCGTGAAAGTGCATTTCTCCAGAAATGTACTTTCACAAAACAACAGTTCACTGAAGAATTAAAAAACAAACAAATACACTACACTAAATTATACAGGGGAGAAAGTCCAGCTGTAGCCCCCACATCCCCGCTACTAATATATACCAACTCTGAGATCGCACTACAGTGGAGAAAAGAAAAAAATCTCCAACAACAACCTCGATGAACTGTAGTTTTGCGAAAGTGCATTTTCGGAGAAAACTGGAAACTGGACTTGCAAAACTTAGTTTCGCTGATGTGTAAATTTGATGGGTCAAAGTAGACCCATATATATATATATATATATATATATATATATATATATATATATATATATACATATACCTTTTAGTGAATTAATCAGGTGCATCATATATTCAGTGGGGCTAGTTTGACAGAAATACTGTCATTCTAGCTAATTTCCCCAGCACACTCACACTGTCATTTAATTTTCAGCAATAATAATTTACTAATAATATCACCAACTCATGGTTACAAAATAGGAAGCCCTGCTGTTTGTCACAAAATAGCTGATCTCTGCTCAAAATGTTGAACCTAAAAGATTGCTAGGATCCCATCATGATTATACTTAGAGAAAAGCAAGAAGGTGAGTGTTGCCTTTTCCTTCCTTTCTTCTACTTTTTCTTCTGCTCCAAGTTTTTGATAGAGTATAAATGCACACACACACACACACACACACACACACACACACACACACACACACATATCTATCAATATATATATATATATATATATATATATATATATATATATATATATATATATATATATATATATATATATATATATATATATATATATATATATATATATATATATATATATATATATATATATATATATATATATATATATATATATATATATATATATATATATATATATGGGTCCCCTTCAAAACATCTAAAACCCATTACATCTAATTTCATAACATTGAGACCTGAACATCTAAAACCCAAAACATCTAAAACCCATAACTTTGAATTTCATAACATCTAACAGTACAACTCACATGAAAATAACATCCCCTCCACATATAACGCCATATAATGACACCAAACTACCAAACACACTTTTTGCTACGTTTCTGCAGGGGGGGGCTCGATACAGATGGGTTAGGAAATTTACTTTTTCCCACTGTAGTGCGATCTTGGAGTTGATATATTTAATTTACAGGGGGTGTAGGGGACATAGTAAAAAGTTTGTTTGGTAGTTTGGTGTTGTTATATGTGGACAGGATGTTATTTTCCTGTGATTTGTAGTGTTAGATGTTATGAAATTCAATGTTATGGGTTTTAGATGTTTTGGGTTTTAGATGTTCTGGTCTCAATGTTATGAAATTAGATGTTATGGGTTTTAGACGTTTCAAAGTAGACCCATTTATATATATATATATATATATATATATATATATATATATATATATATATATAAATATATACATATATAGGTTTACTATCACATTTCTGAAAATCACTTGATTGAGTGATGACTTAATCGAAAAAAAAATACTGAAAATGAAAACATCACAGAGCCAAAATGCTGAAAACTGTATGTATACATCTGTATTCGACATTGTTGACATTAGCCAATATACTTTGCAGTCCAGTGATTTCCAACCAACATTTATCCCCTTGCACCCCCTGACCCCCTCCTACTTATATATATAAACTCCAAGATCGCACTACATTGAGGAAAAGGGTACAGTTCTCAATCCCCACTGTAGTGCGATCTCCAAGCAGAATGTTGACCTCACAATAGTGAAGCACACTAGCATTCACTGTTATGGACTCAACCTTTTTTGGTTCAGCATTATGAGAACTGAAAAACAGCCTTTTGAGTGACTGTTCGAAAATTTGATTGTAAACCATATATATATATATATATATATATATTTAATATTTATTTGTGTACGGCCATACATGTGCAAGGATTTATATATGTGGTTTATATACATAGAGAGAGAAATATAGCTTAAGTGGGTGGGGGAATGCCCTTGTTCTTTGTGACTCTGTGAATATAGCTGTTTGCACTAATGGTTTCTTAAGATTTTTAAATGTTTTTGGTTCAAATAATTGTGTGTCAGTTAGGCAAGATGCAGTAAGTCATAATGGACACTGGAAAACAACTTCTATAACATATAAAATTTGAAGATGACAGCATGATCATTTTCAACATGTTGTACCAATATATTTTATACTCTTTCTCTTAGTATATGTGTTATGCGCCAAAATATTCATGTTCAAATTCCAATGAGTTTTTCCAAAGTAAATATCTTGACATGCTTCTAAACATACCACATGCATCAATTTACAATTCTCATAGCAATTAAAATTGTTGTTGTTTATTCCTAAGTGCAAAAATATTGATATAACTGATAAACTGAGAGGCACTGCAATTACTGCATTTAAAAGTAGTACTACCTGTAACAGTGCTGCTAGTGTACTTAAAACAGTGGTCAGGGGCTGCAGATGTTATCGCTCACATCATTGCTATCAGCAATTTACAAGACAGAAGCAGCAATATGATGTTCAAATCCCACTACAGGTTGCAGTTAATATGCAATTAGCAATTCACCTTACCCAGTAAATGTCTGGTGCTGCCTTTGGCAATAGACAAGGCCAGTTGACCCCAGTGACCTTTACATTATACAGCTACAGTTCAGAGTATTCTTCATCTGCTGTTCAGGATTTCATCAACTACAGATTACGGCCAGTGCTTTCCACTGTAATCTTCCATTCAATGTGTAAAACCTGACCACAAGTATTTTGCACAAACAGCAAAAACAAACAAAAGTTTCCAAGAATTGGGAGTAAATGGCAACTCCCCAGTAACAACATCCAACTCCCTATGCTGATACCCAAACTGACAAAACAAGCACACACTTTAGTGTTTCCTTTAAAATAAACCAGCCTCTAAATACCTACATGGCAGCAAATATCTCTGACTAGTTATGTCTCAAATAGTGAATAACATGTAGGTGAAGGGACGTAAGTATAATGCAATATATACCCAAAAGCAAATACTAAAATTACCAACAACAGTTTAAAGTTGAGTAATAACATATTTTACTTGGAATAATTAAGTTAAATAATTCCATTTACAGATAAACATCTTTAAAATTGTGCCCTGAACCCATCAGACAATTCTGCAATTAAGCTGCTTGTTTTGCTTATCATTTGCTGCACACTCCGTCCTCCAAACTCGGGTGCTCCCCTCACTACATCTCTTTGCCAGGAATACCTCCCTCCTAGGGAAGAAGTCCTTGGTCTCCCTATATCATAGGCAACTTCAGCACAGTCAGAAAGTGTTTTTTTCCCCTCCATAAGAAGCCAGCATTTTGGTGCACACTTCATCCTCCAAACTTGGGTGCCACCCTCATACATCTCTTTGCCAGGAATACCTCCCTTATAAGGAAGAACTCCTTGATCTGCCTACACCCCATGCACCTTCAGCACAGTCAGAAAGTGTGGGTTTTCTCCCTTCATAAGAAGCCAGCATTTTGCTGCACACTCCATCCTCCAAACTCGGGTGCTCCCCTCACTAATTCACTTTTCCAGGAATACCTCCCTCCTAAGGAAGAAGTTCTTGGTCTGCCTACACCCTGGGCACCTTCAGTGCAGCCAGAAAGTGTTTTTTTTTCCCTCCATAAGAAGCCAGCATTTTGCTGCACACTCCACCCTCCAAACTTGGCTGTTCCCCTCACTACATCTCTTTGCCAGGAATATATCTCCCTCCTATGGAAGAAGTCCTTGGTCTGCATACACCCAGGGCACCTTCAGTGCAGTCAGAAAGTGTGGGAGTTTTTTTTTCCCTCTATAAGAAGCCAGCATTTTCCTGCACACTGCACCCTCCAAACTCAGGTGCTACACCTCTTTGCCAGGAATACCTCCCTCCTAACGAAGAAGTCCTTGGTCTGCCTACACCCTGGGCACCTTCAGCGCAGTCAGAAAGTGCATTTTTTTTCCTGTCATAAGAAGCCAGCATGTATTTGGTTATTTTATTATCTATCCTATTGCTTATTATTAATAATTGTTCTCTACCCATGCTGTTCATGATAGTAGCCTACTGCAGTCTATTGACATCCATCCCTCCCTTCCCAACTTGAAAGTTTTTTCCCCCTTGGCCGCCCTCATGATTAACTACTTTGTTATCACATTTCACCACTAGGTGACAGCATATACCCACCATTGATAGCCATACCCTGTTCCTTTGCTCTATCTAATAACCTCCTGTGCTGTTGCATTGCATCCTTGATAATGTTTTCTTTCTGTAGATAGCCATACCCAGTTCCTATCTCCAACTAATAACCCCCCTGTGCTGTTGCATCTCATTTTCCTCCTTACCCTATTCCATTGAGAATGAGTGGAAAACTCACTGCATTCTTGGGATTTCCCTTATAGCTGTGGAAATCACTTACCAGGTTGTCTGGCTGTAGGACCGTCCCATTTGTGGAGTCCAAGCCACTGACTGTTTTTGTGGACTTCACTCCTTCTTGGCTCTGCCCACCTCCTTTTTCCTTTTCCCTTCCTACCCTCAACTGCTCCTCCCTTTCCCCTCCCCCTCTAGATGAACTTCCTCCACACTGTTTATATCAGGTGGTGCTCTCTGTGGCACCATTTTTAAAATTGTGCCCTCAACCATCAGACAGTCCTGCTAGGCTGCTCGTTTCACTTATCAATAGATTATGTACTTGATAACTTTGCCTGGAATGATTTAGAGTTCTGTTACTTTTAATGGGTATGTCTCAAATATGATATTATTGCCTGAAATCTAAGCACCCTGGAGAATATTAGGATCCAACCTAACATTCTCTTACTGGGCAACTTCAACTACCCCTCCATTAACTGGGTAAACTACTCATGTACCAATACACTTGCCAAACGTTTCCTGGAGTTCATTAATTCCAATGCCCTGGAACAACTCGTTCTTACCCCCACTAGAGGTAGCAACATCCTTGACCTGGTCATTACTAACATGGGTGACTGTTGCTCTACACCAATAGTCAGCTCCTTCCTGGTTAGATCCGACCACAAACTAATCACCTTGGAAATCCACATCCCTCCCACCCCCTCACAAAAGTAACCACTATGAAAAACTTCTCCAAAGCTAACTTTGGGCTCCTAAAAACAAAGGTGGCTAACTTCACGGCACCCATGCAAATGGAGAATAGTTGTGTGACCTCAGAATCATACATCAATGCACTGTACGAACACGTACACAAATGCATGGATCTTGCTATACCCAATAGAACCAAGATGCTCTCCTCCAAAAAAAGGAAGCCAATCTGGTGGTCCCATGCCATAAACAAACTGTAAAACAATGCAGAAAAAGGTGAAGTCCCAAGACTGGAAAAAGTCCCTTATCAGCCTGAACAAAAAGTTGAGATCCCTCATCAAATCCTCTAAAGCCAGCTAAGAAAACTGAATTGCAGCAGATAGTAAAGACAACCAAAAAGCCTTCTATAGTTATGTAAAGAATCTCCATGACAATACCCAGATTTGTTCTGAGCTACTGCACAATGGTGCCTCCTATACCAAGCCAACAGATATTGCCAATATACTGGCCGACAGATTCAGGACCAACTTTACCCCTCCCCCCCAAGGGACCAGTCACAATACCAGTAGATTGCCAGGCACCCAGTATTACTGCTGCACAGGTTAAAACAGCACTGTCTAAGGCCAAGAATACAGCTTCTATGGGACCTGACAATATCCCTGGTTGTGTTCTACATGAACTACAGAGTGAACTGGCACCTCAGCTGTGTGCCCTGTTCAATCACAGCCTCACCTCAGGCTTTGTCCATACCAAATGGTGCACTGCTACAGTCATCCCTCTCCACAAAGGAAGAGTGACTACAGACCCTGGAAACTATCAGCCTGATGAGTCTGATATGCAAAGCTATGGGACGTATCATCATGGACCTAATAAACAAGAATATAGGGAATCTTCAAACTCTGGAACCCACACAGTTTGGCTTTGTGAAGGGTAGATCATGCCTGCTCAACTTGGTCGACTTCTTTGAGTCAGTCACCAGAGCTGTGGATGAAGGCAAGGTGGTTCATACAGCCTACCTTGATCTGGCCAAGGCTTTTGATACCATTCCCCACTCAGGAATCATAGAAAAACTCACTAAGCTTGGCATCAATCCCTATATCACTAGGTGGGTTGCAAACTGGCTCACAGATAGAATCCACACTGTGAAAGTAGCTGACTCCAAGTCAGACTGCCGACTGGTCACGAGTAGAGTCCCACAGGGTTCGGTCCTGGGTCCTCTCCTGTTTAGTATCTACTTCTCTGAAGTCCAGCCCAACATGAAGGGACTCTGGCTGACAAAGTTCACAGATGATTGGAAGTTGGGAGCTATTATTAACTCCCCAAGTGATGTTGACATCCTACAGAATGGCCTCACTGTGACAAATGACTGGTGTCAGAACCATGGCTTTAAGCTCAATGCCAAAAAAAATATGTCGTCACCCCCTTTGAGAAAAACTCATTTCCCATGAATTACCACATTGATGGTAGTCCACTGAACACAGAAGGTGTTATAAGAGATCTGGGAACACAGGTTGACAGCAACCTCTCTTTTGATCACCACATTGCCACTGTGGTCAGAAAGTCTTTCTATGTGGCACATCTCATTACTAAGAGTTTTGCATCCAGGAAGAAAGAGGTCATTGTCTCCCTCTACTCTTCTCTCATTAGGCCAATCATCAAGTACAATGTCCCATTTGGCATGTACCTCACTAGACACCTCCAACAACTGAAGGGGCCACAATAGTACCTCACAAAGAGGATTCTAGGCCTTAAACACTTGTCCTATATGGACAGACTAAAATAACTCCAACTATTCTCTGTCTCATATCGCCTACTTAGAGGTGATCTCTGCTTGACTTACAAAGCTACGTCTGATGCAGCTCTGTTAGAAATGCTACAGCTAAAGAAATCCCAGTCCCTCTACACCACATGTTCCAGAGACCGCAACCTCATTACCACAATTAGCAGAACATGCTGGAGAGACAGGTTCATAACCCAGAGACTGCCCATGCTATGCAACAGACTTCCCATAGATGTCAAGCAGATCACCTTGCTGACCCACTTCAACAGAAATCTTGATGAGTGGATGGCAAACAGAAAATTCACTCCCGGGTTAACTCCAGTGGCTCTACTCGACAGAGGCACTGGGAACTAAGGTCGGGTGGCACCATGCCAGGGTAATCTTATGGCTAGGCTTGTAAAGGCCCCATGGCCATTAGCCTAGTACACACCTATGAACTGATGAACCTATGAAATACCTTTGGGTTCTGTACTCTTTTTAATGGATATGTGTCAACAATGCTGCTATATTATCAGGCGTTATGATTTCAGTTGATATGTACCTCCACTTGTCACACCACTAGCAGCAATACAAAATTATACAAGCTGATATACAAATGTGTTATTTTGCTATATGCTGCACTCACCCCTGCTCATCTGCCTAAATGACTGCTGTTGTTTGTTCTATTTTACCATATGTTGCATTCAGCTCTGCTTATTTGTCTAAACTTCTGCTGTTATTTTGTCTTGGTATACCTGCACTAATTATTGCATTCATCTCTGCTTAACGACAGCTGTTATTAGTTTTATCTGTACCTGTAGTAACCATTATTTGTCAGCTATGCACATCTTAGAGTGGTTTGCTTACTGGAATAGACTGTAATTACAATTGGCATTACTCTATGGCACCATTTAACACCATGTGCATGCACAGGAACCTCCCATGAACATGTAACAAATGTTACCCCCCAACGTCTCTACCTGTACCTGTATTACACTCTACATATCATGCTGCTACTTCCCTTCTACTCGACTTCATACTAGCAAAGTACAAACGGTTCACTCCATTCACTCAACACTGCATAACGTCTTGGACTAATTACTCACGTACAAGCACATCTGTCCCACATAGTTTGACTTCACAGTCTCCCCCATAAACACAATACCCTAGAGAATGCCATGTACTAATATATGCTGCTCTTTCCACTTTCATTTTGAATAATTATGTCTAATAATATTCTTAGATGCTATATGTATGTATATTGAATCTCCTTGTGCCTACCTGTGCCTTTTGTGTATAACTGCCTAGATGCATATATAATGGTCTTTTAACTAATCATGGTACCTTTCTGCTTCTTCTTTCTCTCCCTCTAGCCACACTTGTTCTTGTTGTACTACTTCCACTCACCCATAGTATGCTCTAGTTCATACTACTAATGCTCTAACCCCCCCATTACATTATCTGCTTTATTTTATTACTAGTTTCCTCCCCACTTTTATGTTCCTAAAATCTGAACTTTTATATTTCTCTTTCCACAGTTTGCTGCACACTCTGTCCTCCAAACTCGGGTGCTTACCTCACTACATCTCTTTGCCAGGAATACCTCACTCCTAATAAAGAAGTCCTTGGTCAGTACAAGGACAAAATGATTGACTTTAACAATTGGCTAAGCTTCTGGTGTCATTCTAAGGGAATCCAGTATCTGTCTGCCTGGGATGACATGATCGACAGACCATGCTGCTTTGCCAGAGATGGCCTGCACCTGTCGCCCTTGGAATTCCAAATGCTGGCAAAGGTTCTTGCCACCCCTATAGTGCCTTTTTTAGGCAAGGTTCAAATGACAAATTCACCACCATAACAGGTACAAGCAAGCAAAATCTGAGGGTAATGCTACTCAATGCTAGAAGTCTAAACCTCAAAATGTACTCACTCAAGGCACTCCTTAAAATGGAGAACATTGACATCTGTGCAGTGACAGAGAGCTGGTTCAAAGCTCCAGAGAGCACCCCTGCATTACCAAGCTATAATTCATACCACACCTTTCGGCCACCAAACCCGGACCGAAACACTAAAGGTGGCGGTGTATCCATATTCATTAAGGATATCCACACCTCCAAGCTAGTTGCTCAGCATAATGCATCCAAGATTATCCAAGTTCAACTAACTCTGGGCAAAACTGAAATCCAGGTTGTAGCTTGCTACAGACCCCCCACCATGTCCCAGGATTCCCACTCCTTTTTTCTTGATACACTGGAAAATATTAAGTTACAACCCAACACTCTAATAATGGGTGATTTCAACTACCCTACCATTAACTGGGAAAACTACTCATGTACCAACTCTTTTGCTCAATGTTTTCTGGAAATCATCAATTCCAATGCCTTGGATCAACTTATTCACACCCCCACCAGGGGCAGCAATATCCTAGACCTGGTCATCTCCAACATTGGTGACCGGTGTTCCACACCAGAGGTCAGCTCCTCGTTGGTCAGATCCAACCACAAGCTAATCACCCTAAACATCCACATCCCGCTCCCACCCCTCATTAGGAAAACAACTGTAAAAAATGTCTCCAAAGCCAACTTCACACTTCTTAAGACAGAAATGGCAAACTTCACGACACCCATGCAGATGGACAATAGAGGTACGATTGCTGAATCCTACACAAATGCACTTTATAAACACTTACACGAGTGCATGGATCGTGCTATCCCTAACAGAACCAAGATGCTATCCTCCAAAAAAAGGAAGCCAATGTGGTGGTCTTCTGCCATAAACAAACTCTACAACAGAAGAAAAAAACTGTTACAAAAAAGAGTAAAATCCCACGATTGGAGGAACTCCCTGGACAGCCTCAGTAAGAAGCTGAGATCCCTCATAAAATTCTCCAAAGCTAGTTATGAAAACAAAATTGCCACTGATTCTAAAGACAACCACAAAGCATTCTATAGCTATTTCAAGAATCTCAATGGCAACACTCAGATCTGCTCTGAGTTACAGCACAACGACACTAAATATACAGAACCAACTGATATTGCCAACATCCTGGCAGATAGGTTCACTGCTAACTTTACCCCCCTCTCACCCCTTAAAGGGCCCATCTTTATACCAGAAGAATGCAAAGTTCCTGTAATCATGACTGCACAGGTAAAAACCTCACTCTCCAAAGCCAAGAACACAGCATCCATGGGACCTGACAACATCCCAGGCAGCCTTCTACATGAACTACAGAATGAACTGGCACCCCACCTAAGTACCATGTTCAATCATAGCCTCACCTAAGGCTTTGTGCCAATTGAATGGCACACTGCAACAGTTACCCCACTCCACAAAGGGGGGGCCACAACAGACCCCGGAAACTACCGCCCCATTAGCCTGACGAGCCTCATCTGCAAGGCCATGGAACGTATCATCATGGAACTCATAAACAAAGACATTGGAGATCTCCAAACTCTGGACCCCACACAGTTTGGGTTTGTAAAAGGCAGATCATGTCTCCTAAACCAGAGACTTCTTTGAAGTAGTCACCAAAGCCATAGAGGAGGGTAAGGTGGTTCACACAGCCTATCTAGATCTCGCCAAGGAGTTCAACACCATCCCCCACTCTGGAATTATAGATAAACTCACTAAACTAGATATAAATCCCTATGTCACAAGATGGGTTGCCAACTGGCTTACTGACAGAACCCACACTGTGAAAGTAGCAGACTCCAAATCAGACTTCAGACCAGTGACAAGTGGAGTACCACAGGGTTCAGTCCTAGGTCCTCTCCTGTTTGGTATCTACATCTCTGAAGTACAGGCTAACACAGAAGGTCTTTGGCTAACTAAATTTGCAGATGACTGCATACTAGGAGCCATAATCGAAACTCCTAATGATGTGGACATCCTACAAAAGGGCCTCACTGAGACAGATGCCTGGTGTCAAAGACATGGTCTCAAGCTCAATGCCAAAAAGTGCATTGTCATCCCCATTGGCAAAAACTCTGTACCCATGAACTACCACATAGGCGGTAGTCTACTTAACACTGAAAGTGTGATAAAAGACCTTGGGACACAGGTGGACAGTAGTCTTTCCTTTGATAATCACATTGCCACAGTGGTCAGGAAATCCTACTACGTGGCACACCTCATCACAAAAGGTTTCTCATCCAGAAAAAAAAGGTCATTGTTCCCCTCTACTCATCACTCATTAGACCCATTATAGAGTACAACTCCCCTTTTGGTATGTACCTCACAAGACATCTACAACAACTGGAAAGGCCACAAAAATACCTCACAAAGAGGATTACTGGCCTCAAACAGATGCCTTACGCAGACCATCTCAAAAAACTCCAGCTTTACTCTGTCGCATATCACCTACTCAGAGGTGATCTCTGCCTAACATACAAAGCTATGTCAAATCCAGAGCTGTTGGACATGCTTCACTTAAAGAAATCCCAATCCCTCCGAGCTACATGCTCTAGGGACCTAAACCTTGTCACCACAATAAACAGAACATGCTGGAGGGATAGATTCCTGACCGGGAGACTTCCCATACTCTGGAACAGACTACCTATCTATGTCAAACCGAGCTCCTCATTAGCACTCTTCAAGAAAAATCTTGATGATTGGATGGGTAATAGGAAATTCACCCCGGGGATCACTTCTGTGGTTCTGCTTGACAGGGGCACAGGAAAATAATTTTCTTGGGTGGCGAAAGCCAGGGTACCTTTTTGGCTAGGCTTGTATAAGCCCTAGGGCCAATAGCCTAGTACCTACCTATGAACCTATGGTCTGCCTACACCCTGGGCACCTTCAGCGCAGTTAGAAAGTATTTTTTTCCCTCCATAAGAAGGCAGCTTGTATGTGGTTATTTTATTATCTATCCTATTGCTTATTCTTAATAATTGTTCTCTACCCACACCGTGCATGATAGTAGCCTACTGCAGTCCATAGGCATCCATCCCTCCCTTCCCGACTTTAAAGTTTTTTCCCCCTTGGCTGCCCTGGTGATTAACTACTTTGTTATTATATTTCACCACTAGGTGGCAGCATATACCCACTGTTGATAGCCATACCCCGTTCCTTTGCTCTATCTAATAACCTCCTGTGCTGTTGCATTCTATCCTAGATAATTTTTTTTTCTGTAGATAGCCATACCCAGTTCCTTATCCCCAACTAATAAACTCCTGTGCTGTTGAATTCTATCCTTGATAATTTTTTTTTTTCTGTAGATAGCCATACCCGGTTCCTTATCTCCAACTAATAACTCCCCCCCTGCGCTGTTGCATCTCATTCCTGTTAATTTTTTTCTTTTCCTAAACGGGTTCTTCTCTCATTTTCCTCCTTGCCCTATGCTATTGAGAACGAGTGGGAAACTCACTGCATTCTCAGGATTTCCCTTATAGCTGCGGAAATCACTTACCAGGCTGTCTGGCTGTAGGACTGTCCCATTTGTGGAGTCCAAGCCACTAACTGTTTTTGTGGACTTCACTCCTTTTTGGCTCTGCCCACCTCCTTTTTCCTTTTCTCTTGCTACCCTCACCTGCTCCTTCCTGTCCCCTCCCCCTTTAGATGAACTTCCTCTAAACTGTTTATATCACGGTGGTGCTCTCTGAGGCACCATTTTTAAATTGTGCCCTCAACCCATCAGACAGTCCTGCAGTTAGCCTGCTCATTTCACTTATCGATTGATTATGTACTTGATAACTTTGCCTGGAATGATTTAGGGTTCTGTTACTTTTAATGGATATGTCTCAAATATGATATTATTACATGAAATACCTTAGGGTTCTTTTAATCTTTTTAATGGATATGTGTCAACAATGCTGCTATATTATAAGGCATTATGATTTCAGTTGATATGCACCTCTGCTTGTCTCACCACTAGCGGCAATACAAAATTATACAAGCTGATATACAAATGTGTTTTTTTTGCTATATGTTGCACTCATCCCTGCTCATCTGCCTAAATGACTGCTGTTGTTTGTTCTATTTTACCATATGTTGCATTTAGCTCTGCTTATTTACCTAAACTTCTGCTGTTATTTTGTCTTGGTATACCTGCACTAATTATTGCATTCATCTCTAGTCATCTGCCTAACGACTGCTGTTATTAGTTTTATCTGTACCTGTAGTAACTATTATTTGTCAGCTATGCAGATCTTAGAGTGGTTTGCTTACTGGAATAGACTGTAATTACACTCAGCATTACTCTATAGCACCATCCAACACCATGTGCATGCACAGGAACCTCCCATGAACACGTAACAAATGTTACCCCCAAACGTCTCTACCTGTACCTGTATTACACTCTACATATCATGCTGCTACTTCCCTTCTACTCGACTTCATACTAGCAAAGTACAAACGGTTCACTCCATTCACTCAACACTGCATAACTTCTTGGACTAATTACTCACGTACAAGCACATCTGTCCCACATAGTTTGACTTCAGAGTCACCCCCATAAACACAATACCCTAGAGAATGCCACGTGCTAATACATGCTGTCCTTTCCAGTTTCATTTTGAATAATTATTTCTTAATAATATTCTTAGCTGCTGTATGTATGTACATTGAATCTCCTTGTGCCTACAAGGGAAGACTCACTGTCCCCCAGACTGAAGACGCTCCATGCAAGAATAAGACTGTTCTTGCATGGAGTGCTTCGTGTCCATTTAAAAAAGCAGCGCACCTTTCATATTCATGAAGGCACGCTGCTGTTTAATCTACATGGACACAAACCATGAACGAGTGCAGGGGGCATGTCCAAGTAGTGTACAGACACTAAACACGCCCCCTGCACTCAGAAAGTGCTGTATGGCACTTTTCTAAACTAAACTGGCATAATATTAGATATGTGCTCTAATATTATGCCAGTATTTCAGTGTCCGCAGACAGTGAAATGAAAAAATTATCATTTCAGTGTCCACGGACACTGAAATAAAACTAGGCCTCAAGAAACCAATGCAGAGGGTGTGTGACAGGCTCTGTGACACACCCCCTGCATTGCTAAAGTGCTATACGACACTTTTGCAACCCGATAAAGCAGGAAATGTGTGAAAATGCACACATAATGGAGGATAAATCCCCCAAAAGTGAAAAAGCACAAGTACAACCCCACAAACATTGAAAGTTGATAGAGAACAGGGCATGCATCAGTGTGACTCACATAAGGGTAGAGGCAAATGTATGCCAATATTCCCTTACAGCAATGCATGTTAACAAAGGCACAATTGATGGGGGAATAAATACTACATTAGGGACACACCTGAAAAATTGCCCTTACACAATTAGAAAGTTGATAGATAACAGGATATGTATTAACAGGAGTCCCTGAAGGGTGGAAGCCTGAAAGCCAAATCGATGCCAGTATTTCACGAATGCAGTCCCAATTAGTTGTCAAAACACCACAATACACACCCATATAACTTAATAATATAATAATATCCGCAAACAACAAGCAAGCAGGTACCAAATCACAAAAACTAGTAATCCATACCAGTACCACTGTCAGGCGAAGCAATAAAGCCACGGATAGAATCTTCTGTGAACACTTGTTTATTAAGTAGATTCCAAGCAGTTGCAGAACCACAAGCACTACCAGCCGACTAAACAGTGAAACAATATCTAAAGGCTTGAGTCATAACCATGCTAGTTTAAGCACTACCAGCCGACTAAACAGTGAAACAATATCTAAAGGCTTGAGTCATAACCATGCTAGTTTAAGAATTAAACTAGCATGGTTATGACTCACTCCTTTAGATATTGTTTCACTGTTTAGTCGGCTGGTAGTTTTTGTGGTTCTGCAACTGCTTGGAATCTACTTAATAAGCGAGTGTTTACAGAAGATTCTATCCATGGCTTTATTGCTTAGCCTGACAGTGGTACTGGTGTGGATTACTAATAATATAATAATAATATATACTTTTTTTCACTAGCCTAAGGAATGTTTAAGTGTAGCTAAGTGGGCATGCACGTTATGGCCATCTGCTTAGCATAGCTTAAACATCCCATAGGAGTTAAATGCAAATAGACAGGTGAAATTTTTAGGCTGAGGTAGTGTAGTGGGAAGAGTTGTGGCTTTACATGCTGGCTTTCATGGTTCAAGCCCAAAGATGAACAGCATATTTTCCTATGTGAAAGCAGTGTTAAAATTATTTTAGTAAACTTAAATTATGTAGCAACTTTTTTTTGTCAACCAAGGTGGTACTTTTCCATTATCGAGGCAACATTCGAACTCACTAGCCCGCAATGAGCGCACAGCTGCTAGACCTCATAGATGTCTACATTTTTTAAAAATGTCCATATTTTGGTCTGATATTTGTGGTTTGTCCCCATAAAAACTGGGCTTTTCTGGCAAATCGCTGGGGATTTATATCACCAAATAATGACAGACATTTGAGTTTCAGCCTTCCTCTTCATATCCTTCAAAAGTGGATGCCAATACAAACTCTTTTATTCTAACAATGTTCTCCATTGACATAAGCAATAATTAAAATCTGTCCTCTTGTTATTTTTTGGCTTTGTCCAGATTTCTTAAGCTTAGAGGATGCATACAACAAGTCATATAACTGTTCAAGCTGCAACATATATAGTAAGTATTTCAGATATACAGCCACTCAAGTGCACCAAAAAATCAGAAACCACGAACCACGAAGCAAACCAGTGGGTCAGTAATCCAAACCTTCAATAACAGCTGTGCGATCATTGAGCTCTGCATTTTAGATGTGTTCTATTATATGGAAATGGCTTTGATAATTGGAAAACAATAGTATGGGTTCCTAAACATAATTTATCCCATTAATTGTTGAAAGAGGTTACCGTGCCCTGAAAGTATATTAAATCAGGGTGATTGGCATTGGTCAGGATGTGCGAAGTAATACTTCTTGGTTACTTTCAATTTAGATATTCCTGTTTAATTTGAAGTGTGATATAAATAAGTTACACTTTCAGATAAGCAGCGGAAACTATTGGTGCCATTTTATTTCTAGTTGTGAGAAGTGAATCGCAGTCAAGTACTTTACCTTTCATGTTCCACAGTTGTGGGTGCTGCAATTATCCTATGTTTCATACTGTAAATTGTTTTTGTGGCAATAATGGAGGAAAAAGAAACCTTTTCAGAGTTTTTGAGTTCAGCATATGTTGAAAAGTTGCCCGATACCTTGTTATTCTTGGTTCTGATCCAGGAAGCAGATGAAACTAATATGCACACTTGAAATCTGTAAGGAAAAGTTAAATTAAAATAGTCTAATGAATATCTTAACTATTGTAACAAATGGTATAAACGGAAATACCTGTGCAAGTCATATGGTGACACTGAAATAGTCCCTATGGATCAGTGTTCTACCCTAGTTAACAACTGAAATAACTAACTAACTAAGCCCTTCAGGGCTAACAGCTGTGTGCTCATTGCAGGCTAGCTCGTTCAAACTGTTGCCCCAATAATGGAAAAATACCACCAGGGTAGTGTAGCAGTTCCAAAAGTGAGATGGCAGTGTAGAAAGGATGTGAAACACTCATATAAACACAAGTGCCCAATACAGTATAGTCACTCAAGAATATTATTTAATGAAAACACATAGGGGGATGTCATGGAAGGTAAATGTAAAATTATAATGTGTATATAAATATTATTTTATAATATAAAATTATAAGTATAATATGCTTAAATGTGCCTTAATCACTCTGTATCCATCAGACATTCTGCCCAGCAACAAAATAGTCAGCCCTGCCAAGTCTCGAACCCGGGATGCTGTCC
Source organism: Protopterus annectens (assembly GCF_019279795.1). Lineage (NCBI taxonomy): Eukaryota > Metazoa > Chordata > Ceratodontiformes > Protopteridae > Protopterus > Protopterus annectens. The sequence goes on from NC_056728.1 coordinate 855,031,631, forward strand.
TCTACAATCACAGCAAAAGATCACAACACCATCAGGGTTGGGAGAAACAGTAATGCGTTAACAAGCATATCATGCATTCTGGTCATTTAGCATTAATGAAAAAAAAAAAACAGCAGTCCCAAGTGTCAAACCCATGACCCTGAATACTGTAGTCAGAGAAATGCACTAGTACAGAATCTGAGCTGTAGGAATTAATGTTGCTTTTTCAAACATATGTAATAGAGGCATGCAACATTAGGGAGAAAGCTTTGTGGAACCATTCACTTGTTGTATATAGACACACACACACACACACACACACACACACACACACACACACACACACACACACACACACACACACACAAATATATATATGTTTGATGAAACATATATGAAAAAGTAGAGTCATAATATAGATATACATATATAAAAATATAAAGGAAGGAAAAATATATACAATATACACTGCAGCTATACCTCAGAACCATCCCTCTCAACCTGTTAGTGCAAGAAACCTGTACAAAGGCTGTAAAAGGGGGGGATGGGCCACATATAGGGACATATTTCAAATATTGATGTTACAAATGAAGATATTTGCTACAGCAGCAGGATGCATTTCAGCAGACAATTACTCAAGGATACGAGGATGGAAACTGAAATGTTATGTCATTATTTACTGACATAAAGCCTTGGATCATCACCGTGATTTACCAGACAAATACAAATAAATTGTGGAACTGAACAAAAGTATGGGACAAACATCTGGACAATCTGTGAAAATCCTGGCAGTGGAGAGGTATGCTCAGAACCCCTTAGTGCAATGAATCTGGAACAAGCTTGACAAAGTGAGGGGACAAAGGCCTGAAAATAGGGACATATCCAAAATATGTCAGTAGATAATCCGAGAAAGTTGATGTAGTAACACTGTATGTCCTAACATATACTGACTGAAATATCACAATCGAAGGACTCGATTGCTTCTCATTAGTTATTAAACTCAATCCCCACATCATCCCTCTGATATGTCAGGAATACACAACAGTTATGGGGACCAGACCAAAGATATCGACTAGACAACTGGACATCCTATGAATATATGGACATAGTACAACATTAGGGAAATTACACTGAGCTACCGAGCAATGTCCAAACTACAATCATGCTGACATAACACTACCCAAGTCCAGGTCTGGGGCTGTACACATGCATTAGCAAATATAACAGGCACTACAGGGATGTAACACTAGTGGAAAAACAGACACTGGTGTGAAAGTGCATACCCCCAAACAATTGCACCACATTCACAGCAACATACCAGTAAGCAAACTGAACACTACAGTATAATGACTGTGTGAGCAACAAAATCCCATTTGCCACTCACACATTACCCCTAAATATACTGCCCAAGTCACAGTGTAGTGGAAATCCTGAGGTGTTATGGGACATGTCACGGTCTGCATGTACAAACATATGCAGGCGATAGGGAACCAGAAACCAGAGCAGCATGCACAATCAGATAGAAAGGGCCCATGACACTCACATGTACCCCCTCCCTACACAGCCCAAATATCATGTACACACTACACTGATACACAATCCTGAAAGTCTTTTAAAAATGGGCAGACATACACAAACCTCTCAAATGTACAGTTTTCCAGAGAATGTATAGGCACAGGACTCATATCTATAGCCGCTTCCTTGTTAATTGTCTGGGGTTCTATGACATCACTGGGATGGTAGCAGGAATTAATGCAATAAATAATGATACCACATACCTCTGAACCTCTTAGTGCATGACATCTGGAAAAAGCCTGACATAATTGGAGGACAGAGGCCCAAACACAGGAGTATATTGGACATATTGTTGTTATAAATGTTGACAGAGCTGGTATTACTGTCTTTGTTGTAACATATCTTTTCTGAGGGATATTAAGTCAGTAACACCAATGGATGTTAGCATTTACTGACTGCATTCCCCAGAATATCATACTGATTAGCCAAGGACAACAACTGTCTGGGGAACAGACCAAACATATGAGCCACGCATTTGGACAGTGTCCAGGCCTCTGGATAGTGTAGAGGTATGACCACAGTCTTGTAACAGAATGGAAATCCCTTGACAGTTGCCAAATATGTCACCTAGCACCTTATGAAGACCAACATGACACTCTCGCACATCACCTCTGGGAAATTACTCATGTATATTCAAATACAGCATGCACTACAGGGATGAAACTGTAGTAAAAAGCAGAGTGTGGTGCAAAAATGTCCAGTCAAAAACATTTGCACTACATTCACAGCAACATACCAGTACCCAAAATGAACTCTAGAGTAGAACGACTGTCTGAACAAACATATCCTGATTGCCAGTCACACACTACACAAACATATACTGGCCCAATTCACAGTGTACTTGGAATCCTGAGGTGATACAGGACATTGCACAGTCAACCCCTACAAGCATACAGACCTGCTGGACCACTAGCAGCTGTAGCAGCATGCAGAGTCAGATAGGTAAAGGATGTATGGCACTCACATCTGCTACTCTCCCTACTCAGCCCAACAAACATCTACACACAACACTGCTACACAATGTTGGCAGCCTGTTCACAATGGTCAGATATAACTGTCATATGTACAGATTTCCACAGAATTACCAGGGTGTGGAACAATAATCCTGGCCACTAGTGGATACCATGGCCAGAAGTCTGCCAGATCATTGCCATGATAACTGGAGTGCAGTTGGTAATTAATGATATACCATACCTCTGCACCTCATAGTACAAGACATCTGGACAACACATGACGTACTTGTGGGACAGGGGACTGGAAAGAGAGACATACCACACATAATGGTGTTACAAACTGAAACAGTAGCTGGTGTTACACATGTTGTTGTAATATAACATCCCTGAAGGGTATGATGTCTGGAACACCAATGCATGTCAAAAGTTACTGACTACAATCCTCACATTATCCTACCAGCCCCACAAAAACAGATGTTGTTCGAGGAACAGACCAAGCATAACAGGCAAACATCTGGCCAGTCTGTAAACAACATGCCAGTTGAGAGGTATGTCAGAGGCATATCACTGTCAGATGTCAAGTCACCCAGTAAATACATATCCAGACAAACCCTGTCAATCTAGCAACCCTCCATGTGTATAACAGCACTAATGAAAAAAACAAAATTCACAGCAACTTCCAAATAAAACTTGTAATCCACAAAATGAAGCAGCTTTTCAGGAAAAACAATAAAGCCCTGAGCAGGGCAAGCACTAATGACATACAATCTGTACCCAGTTCTGGAGCTTTGGCCCTCTTGTTGTTGGGCTGTCTCCACATGTCCTGTCCTGTAAGGTATTTCCACCTACTGTCTGTGAAGCTGTAGCCCCCACACCTCCATAATGCCTCCCACACAGACAAGGAAAATGGCAAGGCCCACTTGAAGGGTGTCCCATATGTTGGAACTAGCTGCAGTGTCCAGGCCCACACCACAAAACTATGTGGGCACCTATATAGTTTTATGGCCTCAACAATACCCAACAGGACAACACCAATCCTGTCAAGGTAGGCTGAATGCCTGTGTTGGACAGCAGCAATACACAACTACCATCATAGGTGGAAATGATCACAGTATGGGCCAAGAAGAAACAAGTGCCTCATTGGAAGCCATGTCACCTTGTTCTGCACAAGCAAATAAGGTCATGGGTGATGTACCCTAAGGCTGTCTTTGAGTGCGAACTGGAGACATCCACCAAGGCTAACCACTAGGCCTTGCAGACATATGTCTGTATTTCCAGAGGCAACACATATATCTGCTCTGTAGTAGTGGTCAATAACACCACATACACATATGCCATGGATATAGGCAAATGGCTGCAGACAGGTGACGTGTAAGCATCACCTCCTGTCCTCCCATAGGTACACATGTGCATGTACAGCCCCTGACCCCCCCCCCACACCTCATGATCAGGAAGCAGGTCTGTAATGCCCTCTCAAAGGCAACACATAGATGTCTCCATAGGCCTGATATCATTCCTGGCTGCATCCAACATGAGCACAGGCATGGGCTCTCAGACCCATTCTGCAGTGTAGTCAACCACAGCCTAAGCAATGGTGTCATCCCATCTGCACAGAGGACAGACAGAAAGTTGCTAGAAAACAGGTTATGCATTAGCATTGATGTTCCAAAGGATACAAGTCTTAAACTGAAATGTATGCCATTATGTCATGACAGCGTCCTCAATGATATGGCCGAAAACCTCAGCAATCTCCATTTAATATAGCAATATAATATTAATATCTAATAGGTGAGAAATAAAAATATAGCACTCAAATCCACAAACCAAGATAGTGTAGTGGTCAGAGTCCCAGCTTTGCATGTAGGCATACATGGTTTGAGTAATACAACAGGCAATCCAAATTTACATGGGAAAGCAGTGTTAAAAGTGTTATGTTCATATTAAAATATGTGGTAAGTTATTTTTGTCACCCAGGGCAGTGTAGCTGGTGTAAAATGGATGTGCGTGTGCATATAACATGTAAAAACACCCATGTATACACATACTGCTCAGACAGGGCTATACTGCTCAGACAAGCTCCACGTGAGTTTACAGAGTGGTCCTAGCAGCAGGGAACTCAGAAAAGCGACTGCCTTTTGGATTTAAGTATCTTTGCTTTTTTTTCACTTGAAATAGCTTCTGTAGCTTACCTTGAACTAGCCTGAACTGTTTTTTTAACTGATTGCTGCATTATTTTAAAATCTGCACTTAAAGTTACATTTTAGTCGAATTTGATCGAAAGTTTGCTTGTTTGTTTGTGTCTGGCTATACTGCTCAGTCAAGCTCCACGTGGGTTTACAGAGTGGTCCTAGCAGCAGGGAACTCAGAAAAGCGACTACCTTCTGGATTTAAGTATCTTTGCTTTTTTTTCACTTGAAATAGCTTCTGCAGCTTACCTTGAACTAGCCTGAACTGTTTTTAACTGATTGCTGCATTATTTTAAAATCTGCACTTAAAATTACATTTTAGCCAAATTTGATCGAAAGTTTGCTTGTTTGTTTGTTTAATTTAACTGTGGAGGCTGCCCACTAAAGTGTGCTAGCCTGTGTAACTAATTTATCACTGTTTCTGCAGTATCTGTGTGTTTCTACAAAAAAACAAAAAAATAATCCTTGTTTTCCTGCCTTCCTCGACTAGTTTAAACCAGTTTACAGGCATTGCTGTATTCTGGGCTGTGGTGTAGTTCCTGTGTTGTCCATTACCTTACTTGGATAGAAGGAAGTTTCTTTGCTCACCAGTGGGAGTGGGGAGCCTTGAGCAGCCTACCTGTCCTTGGGGGAAGTTACCTCAGCACAAGAAGCTGTACTAATTGGTTGTTTTGGACCATTTCTAGCTATTTTGTAGTTCACTGTTTAAAATCTGCCTCTGGGCGTTTTTTTCTGGCTATACTGCTCAGACAAGCTCCACGTGGGTTTACAGAGTGGTCCTAGCAGCAGGGAACTCAGAAAAGCGATTACCTTCTGGATTTAAGTATCTTTGCTTTTTTTCACTTGAAATAGCTTCTGTAGCTTACCTTGAACTAGCCTGAACTGTTTTTTAACTGATTGCTGCATTATTTTAAAATCTGCACTTAAAGTTACATTTTAGTTGAATTTGATCGAAAGTTTGCTTGTTTGTTTGTTTAATTTAACTGTGGAGGCTGCTCACTAAAGTATGCTAGCCTGTGTAACTAATTTATCACTGTTTCTGCATTTTCTGTGTGTTTCTACCAAAAAAACAAAAAAAAATAATCCTTGTTTTCCCGCTTTCCTCGACTAGTTTAGACCAGTTTACAGGCATTGCTGTATTCTGGGCTGTGATGTAGTTCCTGTGTTGTCCATTACCTTACTTGGATAGAAGGAAGTTTCTTTGCTCACCAGTGGGAGTGGGGAGCCTTGAGCAGCCTACAAGTCCTTGGGGGAAGTGACCTCAGCACAAGAAGCTGTAGTAATTGGTTATTTTGGACCATTTCTAGCTCTTTTGTAGTTCACTGTTTAAAATCTGCCTCTGGGCATTTTTTTCTGGCTATACTGCTCAGACAAGCTCCACGTGGGTTTACAGAGTGGTCCTAGCAGCAGGGAACTCAGAAAAGTGACTTCCTTCTGGATTTAAGTATCTTTGCTTTTTTTTCACTTGAAGTAGCTTCTGTAGCTTACCTTGAACTAGCCTGAACTGTTTTTTAACTGATTGCGGCATTATTTTAAAATCTGCACTTAAACTTACATTTTAGTCTAATTTGATTTGCTTGTTTGTTTGTTTAATTTAACTGTGGAGGCTGCCCACTAAAGTGTGCTAGCCTGTGTAACTAATTTATCACTGTTTCTGCATTTTCTGTGTGTTTCTACCAAAAAAACAAAAAAAAAATCCTTGTTTTCCTGCCTTCCTCGACTAGTTTAGACCAGTTTACAGGCATTGCTGTATTCTGGGCTGTGGTGTAGTTCCTGTGTTGTCCATTACCTTACTTGGATAGAAGGAAGTTTCTTTGCTCACCAGTGGGAGTGGGGAGCCTTGAGCAGTCTACCTGTCCTTGGGGGAAGTGACCTCAGCACAAGAAGCTGTAGTAATTGGTTGTTTTGGACCATTTCTAGCTCTTTTGTAGTTCACTGTTTAAAACTGCGGTTTGCATGGCTTTGCGCTGGTCGCATAGCAGCAATCGGGTTAAACAAGGTTAAACTTTTTCTGGCTCCAAGTCTGCTCTTCAAATTTTCCCTTAAGGAAGCTCTACTCTTAGTATAACCAGACTACTCACTGTATTATAAGCCTAGCACTTGATCTCAATACTTATCTACTAAGTAAGCACTCTGGCACTAACTAAAGGACTATATCTACTTACCACTCCTGTGACTATCCACTTCCTTAAAGGTATACCACTCCCTTATACTGTTCTAGCATGTCGAGTGGTAGATTACTACGCTGCCTCCAGTTCAGCTGGTCAATCTGGGTATCTTGAGACAATGCTACAATTGTCTCATGTACACAGACAACCCTCTCCTCCTCCCAACAAACACAAATACATGTGAGAGATGCAACTATATAGCCAAACTGGAGGCTGAACTCTCTCATCTCAGGGCTGGCATGACCAGACAGGAGGAGATGGCAACCACACACACAACAATCCCAGTCCCACATAGACCTACCACAACTGCAAACCAAACACATAAAAACACAAAGACATACTGGAGGCTCTAATAAAAACTTACCAAAACAACAGAGGCTCCCAAAGCAGACATCCAAAAATCCACCACCTCAAAACAAAACACATGCAACACATACTTCAATAAATCAGTGTGTCGACCAATCGCAACCCTTAAGGCCAAACATCTTGCCTGATACACTAGTAATAGGTGACTCCATAGTCAGACACACTGATGTCCCACTGACCAGGCTGAACAAGGAGAAGGTGACTGTGAGCTGTCTATCGGGAGCTAGGATCCGCCACATAACACACGCACTCAGGTCACTCCAAAGCAAGTACAAATATGACTCTATCATTGTCCATGCTGGTGTGAATGACCTGAGACGTACCTCCCTGGACTACATGAAAAGAGACATAGAGGAGCTCTCCGATTATGTAGCCCAGGCTGGTATGATCCTGACCCTGAGCAGCATCTTGCCCTCACCAAGAATGATACCACAATACAAAGACAAGATGATCAGCTTTAACAATTGGCTCAAGTACTGGTGTCATTCTAAGGGGATCCAATGTCTGTCTGCCTGGGATGATATGTTGGACAAGCCACGCTGCTTCGCAAGGGATGGCTTACACCTGTCACCACTGGGCTTCCGGATATTGGCTAAGGCTCTTGCCACCCCCATAGTGCCTTTTTAGGCAAGGCTCAAAAGACAAACCCACCTCCTTAGAAAACAAAAATGGACAAACTAAGGGTAATGCTGCTCAACGCCAGAAGTCTAAATCTCAAGATGCAGGCACTTGATGCACTCCTCAGCATGGAGAACATCGCCTGTGCAGTAACTGAAACCTGGTTCAAGGCTCCTGAGAGCACCCCAGCGCCACAAGGCTATGCCTCAGATCATGCTTTCCGGCCCCAAAACCCGGCCGAACCACAAAGGGAGGGGAGTGTCCATATTCATAAAGGACACCCACACCTCCAGGTTAGTAGCAACACATGAAGCATCAGAGACCATACAGGTGCAACTAACCATAGGCAAAACTGCTATACAACTGGTAGCATGTTACAGACCACCCTCCCAATCTCAAGAACCCCACTCAGCCTTCCTGAAGACATTGGAGGATATGAATGTATCACAAAATACCATCATACTGGGAGACTTCAACTACCCAAACATAGATTGGGTACATTATTCTAGCCCTAATACCCTAGCCCAAAGGTTCCTGGAATTCATAAATTCAAATGCACTGGAACAACTAGTCATCTCTCCCACTAGGGAAGATAATATACTAGACCTGATCATCACAAAAATGGGGACAAAATGCTCCACACCGAAGTATACCCCTCACTAGTGAGATCTGACCACAAACTAATCACCCTGGATATACATATCCCACCTCCACCCCAGCACAAAAGACCATAGTGAAAACTTCTCAAAAGCAGACTTCACTCATCTTAAGACTGAGATGGTATCCTTTAAGCCCACTGTGCCAGTGGATACCACATCCCACAATGCCGAATCCTTCACAAATGCTTTCTATGGACATCTCTAAGAATGCATGGATCATGCAATCCCAAACAAATGCAAGTCCCTCTCCACCAAATGTAAGCGCCCTGCTTGGTGTACTTTTGCCATAAACAATTTGTATAACAAAGAAGGAAGCTACTGCACGTCAGAGCGAAATCCCATGAAGGGAAGACATCTCTGATCAACATTAGCAGAAACTACGTTCTCTCATAAAACATCCAAGGCAAACTTTGAGAGAAAATTGCTAAGGACACTAAAGATAACCACAAAGCCTTCTTCAGCTATGTTAGAAACCTGGAAACCCTCAGATATGCCCAGAGTTGGTTCACAACAACAAAAATACACTGAACCCACAGATATTGCTAACATTCTGGCTGACAGGTTCAGTGCAAATTTCTCCTTCTTCACCCCAAAAGAAGAAATACTTATCCCAGCTGAATGTAATCTCCTGTCATCTCAGATGTCCAAGTGAGAACCGCCTAAATAAAGCAAAAACACAGCATCAATGGGACCTGACGGTATCCCGGGTGCGTGTTACGTGAACTCCAAGAGGAGCTAAACCCACACATAAAAATGCTATTTAACCTTAGCCTTACTGATATGTACCTGAACACTGGCGACAGCAACAGTGGTCCCACTCCACAAGGGAGGGTGCCTCTACAGACCCTGGAAACTACCGCCCCATAAGCTTAACTAGCCTGGTCTGCAAAGCTATGGAAAGAATCATTATGGAACTCATAAACAGAGACATAGGGGACCTACAGACACTTGACCCCACCCAGTCCGGCTTTGTAAAGGGCAGATCCTGCCTTTTAAACCTGGTTGCCTTTTTCAAAACAGTCACTAGAGCCATTGATGAGGGCAAAGCAGTCCATACAGCATACCTGGACTTGGCTAAGGCCTTCGACACAATACCCCACTCAGGCATCATAGATAAGCTAAACAGCTTAAAAGTAAACCCTTATGTCACTAGATGGGTTGCAAACTGGCTAAAGGACAAAACCCATAAAGTTAAAATTGCTGGAGCAATGTCAGACTCAAAGCCAGTCACAAGTGGTGTCCCACAGGGATCTGTCCTGGGACCCCTCTTGTTCGGCATTTATTTCTCAGATGTTAAAGCAAACATGGGAGGGCTGTGGCTGACAAAGTTCACAGATGACTGCAAACTAGGCGCCATAGTCGATACACCAGCAGACACACACATCCTACAAAAAGGCCTCACTGAAACGGACAACTGGTGCATGGCACTAAGTCATGGCCTTAAACTAAATGCCAAAAAATGTATAGTCATCCCTTTTGGAAAAACAAAGTACCCACAAATTATCACATAGACAGCAACCCACTGAGTACGGAAAAAGTAATCAGAGACCTAGGGACCCAAGTAGACAGCGACCTCTTATTTGACACCCATGTTGCCAAAGTGGTTAGAAAAACATTCTACCTTGCACACCTCATCATGAAGGGATTCACATCCAGATCCAAGGATGTCATTGTACCCCTATATTCCTCCCTCATCAGACCCAGGATTGAGTACAATGCCCCATTTGGTATGTACCTCACCCGGCATTTGCAACAGCTGGAGAGACCACAAAAGTACCTCACCAAAAGGATCAAGGGTCTCCAACATATGTCTTATTCTGCCAAACTAAAGAAACTTCAGCTCTATTCAGTAGCATACCGCCTGCTCAGAGGTGATCTCTGCCTGACGTACAAGGCCATGTCCAATCAGGATCTGATGGACATGCTCCACCTCAAAAAATCCAAATCCATCAGGACCACGAGAGCTAAAGACTTAAACCTTGGCACAAGTATGAATAGGACATGCTGGAGGGATAGATTCATAACCCAGAGGCTTCCCATGCTTTGGAACAGGATCCCAGTTCGTATTAGGCAGAGCCCCTCACTGACTCTCTTCAAGGGAAATCTTGATGAGTGGATGGGAGATCGTATGTTTACCCCAGGGGTCACATCTGTGTCACTGCTAGACAGGGGCACAGTAAACTAATTCTATTATATAAGGGGACCTTCATTGTGTCACTACTAGACAGAGGCACAGTATTCTAGATTTATTCTGTACATTTTTGTACCATTTCATGGGGTGGCAAAAGCCACACCACTATGACTAGGCTTACAAATGCCCCAGGGCAGATAGCCTAGTACTATACTATGAAACTATGAAACTATGTCCCATACGATATAGTTACACCTCTTGCTACTGCAATGAAAGCACATACAGCCATTCATGTAATGGAAGTCATATACACTTACTAAATAAAGCCATTAGTGTGGTATATTAGGAGAATGAATTATGAGCAATGGGTAGCAAAGCTCAGCTATGCTTAGCAGGTTTAACAACACATTTCTGTTGTCCGACCCCCTCTCTCTGGGGTTTGATTGTCCAAATTCACCTCCAAATTCTGTACAAAGGCACAGCTGTTGCTGTACAAGAAATTGACAACTATGGACCTTCCATACACTCATCCTGCACATCCATAGATATCTTTCATATTGTTCTTCCCTCTGCATGCCCTTTTTTTCACCACTTCCCTATCACCCCTTTCTCTTTTATTTTAAAGAATTAGTGTGGGTGTAAGCGTGAGTAAACGTGAGTAAGAACAAAATTATCAGCCCTGCCAGATCTTAAATCCAGGGCCCTGTACACCATAGCCAGAGCAATGTACCACTATACCATTTGAGCTGTAGAGATTGCGTATGCTTTTTCCAACATATACTCATTCAACAGTAGGAAAAAATTCTGTAGAATGAATCAAGTTTCATATTCATAAATATACACATGTATATATGTAATGAGATGCATATATATATATATATATATATATATATATATATATATATATATATATATATATATATATATATATATATATATATATATATATATATACACACACAAATATATACATAATATAAGTAGTGATATACATATAAAATATACAAATATATATATATATATATATATATATATATATATATAAGAAACTATACATATACAGAAAAAAAAAATATATATATATATATATATATATATATATATATATATATATATATATATATATATATATACACACATATGCTCATAACATGTAGTGGAGTCATATCTTAGAACCATACCTATCAACCCCTTACTGCCAGAAATTTGGGCCAAGGCAGTCCAAATGGGGGGAACAATGGGACAAAACTATGGACATATTTCAAATATCGCTCTTATAAATATTCAATGTTGCCAGACTGACAGAGTTTGCTACAGCATACATGTTCTGAAGGATGTTAGTTCTGAAACTGAAATGTATGTCATCATTTACTGTCAGAAATCCTCAGATCATCATAGTGATTTACCAGGGATATGAAAATAATGCATCTGTGGAACAGACCAGAAATCTGTGCAATAAGTCTGGACATACTGCAACAATCCAGACAGTTGTGAGGTAGGTCAGAACCCTTTAGTGCAATGTACCTGGGCCAGGATTGACAAAGTGGGGGAGAAAGCCATCAAAATAGGCACATATCTGAAATACTGGAGTAGATAAGCTGACACATTTGCTGCATTAACACCCTCATGTCTGTCCTAAAATTTATTGACTGAAATAGCACATGTCTAGCACTCGGTTACTTCTCACTAGTTAGTGACTGAAATCCTCACATCAGCCCACTGATGTGTCAGAAATACACAACACTTAGGGGGCCAGGCAACACTATGTCCTACAAATATCTGGATATAACATCACATTAGGGAAACTACACTCAGCTGCTAAGCGTGTCACCAAGCACTGTCCAACCTACAGTCAGACTGACACAACACTAACTGAAATCCGCTATGGGGAATTACACATGTATTGGCAAATATATCAGACACTACAGGGATGTTAAAGCACTGAAAAACAGATGCCAGTGTGAATGTGCATACCCACAGCCAATTCAACCACAGTCACAGTGACATACCAGTAAGCCAAAGGAGCAGTACAGTATAATGACTGTGTGAACAAAAACATCTCATCATGTTTGCCACTCACACACTACCCCCACATATACTGGCCCAATTCACAGTGTAGTATGATGCCTGACTGTGGTATGGGACATATCTCAGTCTGCTCTTACAAACATATACAGCCGATAGACCACCAGAAACAGGAGCAGCATGCACAGGCAGATAGAAAAGGAGCCATAACACGTACATCCAAGCCCCATTCCTACACAGGCAAAATAACATTGACACTACACACTGCTACATAATCCTGACAGTCTGTCAACTATTGCCAGAAATACACAGACCTCATCCTTCTGCACTACATGTCCAAACTGATGTAATCTTGCCTCTCTGGCTTTGTCTCAAAACCGTCCAACATGGGCTGACCCTATCATATACACATTGCTAATCCTGTCCACCCTCATCACAACCAGTGCAAATCCTAACATCTGTAACTCTGCCACGTCCAACTCTGACCCCTGCGCTTTTGTCAATGACACTGTCTCCAACCCATATAACATAGCTGGTCTCACTATCCTGTTGTAGACCTTCCCTTTCACTTTTACTGGTACTCGTCTGTCACAAATCAGTACTGACGGTCTTCTCCACCCTCTCCGTCTTGCCTGTACTCTGTTCTTCATCTGTCCTCCACAGTCATCATTACTCTGAAATGTTCATCCCAAGCATTTATACTCATCCACCTTTGCCAACTCTTCTCCCTGCATACTCAACATTCCACCACCCTCCCTCTCATTCACACACAGATATTCTGTCTTAGTCCTGATGACCTTCATTCCTCTCCTCTCTAGAGCATATCTGCACCTCTAAAGGGTCTCCTAAATCTGTACCCTACTCTCAGTACAGATCACAATGTCATCTGCAAACATCATATCTTGTCTGTCAACCTGTCCATAACCATTGCAAATAAGAAAATGCTCACAGCTGATCCCTGATATCATCCCACCTTCACCTTAAATGCATCTGTCACACCCATTGCAGACCTCACCACTGTCACACTACCCTTGTACATATCCCGTACCAGTCTTACATATATCTCTGCCACTCATGACTTCCTCATACAATACCACAACTCCCTCTAGGCACCCTGTCATATGCTTTCTCTACATCCAGAAAGACACAAAGCAACTCCTGACCTTCTCTGTACTACTCCATAAACACTCTCAGAGCAAACACCACATCTGTAGTGCTCTTACCTGGCATGACAACATACTGCTGACCACTACTCATCACTGCCCTGCTTAACCTAGCTTCCACTACTCTTTCCCATAACTTCATGCTGTGACTGATTAATGTTATCCCTCTGTAGTTGGTACAGCTCTGCACATCAACCTTATTCTTAAAATGAAACCAGACACTTTCTCTCCACTCCACATGCAACCTCTCACTTTCCAAGATATCATTAAACTATCTGGTGAAAGGCACCACTGCCATTTCCCCTAAACACCTCCATGCTACCACAGGTATGTCATGTGGACCAACAGGCTTTCCAGTATTCATCCTCTTCATAGCTATCCTTACTTCCTCCTTGGTAAGCCATTGCACTTCCTGATTCACCATACCCACATCATGAAACCATCTCTCTCTCATTCTCTTCATTCATCAGCCTCTCAAAGTACTCTGTCCATCTGCTCAACACACTCTTCTCGCTTGGGAGTACACTTTCCTCATTATCCTTTATCACCCTTATCTGCTGCACATCTTTCCTAGCTCAGTCCTTCTGTCTAGCCAACTGGTACAAGTCCTTTCATCCCTCCTTAATGTCCAACCCATCAGACAAGTCGTCATATGCCTCATCCTTAGCCTTTGCCACCTCTCTCTTTGCCATGCACCTCATCTCCTTATACTCCTGTCTACTTTCATCTCTCCGACAATCCCACTCCTTCATCCCCACCCTCTTTCACTGTATACTGTCCTGTACTTCCTCAGTCCACCACCAGGTGTCCTTGTACTCCTTCCTCCATCCACGTCACACCAAGCACCTTTCTAGCCGTCTCCCTTACTAGCTCTGCTGTACTTACCCAGATATTTGGTAAATCATTACTGCCACCCAGTACCTGTCTTAAGTCTTCCCTGAACATCACCTCACAATCACCCTTTTCCAGTTCCCAGCATTTAATCCTTGGTGCTGCCCTCACACTCCTCCTCTTCTTGATCTTCAATGTCATTTTACAGCCCAATAGTCTCTGCTGCCTAACTACACTGTCCCCTGTCACCACTTTACAGTCTATAATCTCATTCAAACTGGCCTTCCTACATTGGATATATTCCACCTGTGTGCATCTCCCACCATTCTTGTATGTCACCCTATACTCCTCCCTCTTGTTATTGTATGTACTCACCACAGCCATGTCTATCCTTTTTGCAAAATCCACTACCATATCATCGTCTGCATTCCTTTGCTTAACACCATACATACCCATCCCTTCCTCATCCCCTCTGTTCCCTTCACCAACATGTCCATTGAAATTTGCTACAATTCCCACTCTCACCTTTGGGTACAGTCATCACCACATCATCCAACTGACTTCACAATCCTCTTTCTCATCCACCGCACAAGCATCTTGTGCAGCATATGCACTAACAACATTCATCATTTCACCATCCATTTCCAGATTCATAAACATCACTCTATCAGACACTCATGTCATCCTCCAAAAACACCCTTAGCATACTGCTCCATCAGGATAGCCCCTATCCCCTTTCTCCTCCCATACACACCCTGATAGCACAATTGTGACCTGCCTCCAATACACCTAGCTGTACTCCCCTTCCATCTGATCTCTTGCACACACAATATATCCACCTTCCTCTGGCCATCATATCAGCTAGCTCTGTCCCTATACCAGTCATCCTGCCAACATTAAAAATTCTTACCCTCGCTACCATACTCTTAGTCTTTCTCCTCTCTTCCTGCCATATGACTGTTGGACATCCTACAGGGTATGTTTGTCAATGCAAACATTACTGTGCTATTGAATGACTCAAGTGTGTTACAGTACTATTAAGACAGTGTCACTCATTTTGTCCCATTGACACCATGCATGTGTGGTGTCCTACAGATGTCCTGCTCTAACAAGTTGAGAGGGATGACTGGGCAGCAAGAGTGTGAATGCAGTGTTCCATACTGACATAGAATAGAAATGTACATCAGGTATTACCTATGCACATGTCAGTATGAGTAGGTGTATCTGGCTGCCTTATAACAACAGACATGGGAATAGTACTCTCCTAACTCTGGACCCCACACGGTTTGGCTTTGTGATTGGCAAATCATGCCTGCTTAACTTGGTTGACTTATTTGAGTAAGTCACCAGGGCTGTGTATAATGGTAAGGCACTGCATACAGCCTACCTCGATCTGGCCAAGGCTTTTGATAACACTCTTCAGTCAGGAATTGTTGATAAACTCACCAAACTAGGCACCAACCCCTATATCAGTAGGTGGGTTGCAAATTGGTTCACAAAATACACAGTGTGACTGTGGCAAACTCCAAGTCAGACTGGCAAGCAGATATGAGTGGAGTCCCACAGGGATCAGTACTGGGTAGTCTCCTGTCCAGCATCTATTTCTCAGGAGTCCAGCCCAACACAGAGGAACTCTGGCTGACCAGGTCTACAGAGCACTGACTCCACAAGTGATGCAGACATCTTACATAAAGCCTCACTGAGACCAATGGGTGGTATGAAACCATGGCCAGAAGCTTAACACCACAAAATGCATCATCATCCCCTTTGACAAAACACTCAGTCCTCAGTAAGTACCACATCGATGGGAGCCAAATGAACACTGTAGGCATTATAAGAGATGTGGGGAAACAGGTTGACAGCAACTTCTCCTTCAACCACATTGCCACTGTGGTCAGGAACTCCTTCTATGTGGCACATCGCATTACCAAGGGTTTTGCATCCAGGAAGATAGACATAATCATCTCTGTCTACTCTTTTTACTCATTAGACCACTCATCCAAGTATTATGGCCCATTTGGCATGTACCTCACTAGACACCTGCAACAGCTGGGAGGCCACAAAAGTACCTCACAAAGAGGTTCCTAGGCATTAAATACATACTCCACACAGACAATCCCAGAAGACTCCAGCTATTCTCTGTCATATCATCTAGTTAGATGCTATCTGTGGTTAACTTACAAAGCCATGTCTGACCCAGCTCTTTTAGAAATGTTACATATGAAGACATCCCAATCCCTCTACTCCACACACTGCAGATACTTCTACCTCATTACCACAATCGACGCAACATGCTGGTGGGACAGGTCTTTCACCAAGAGACTGCACATGCCCTGCAATACCCTTCCCATACATGTCATGCAGAACACCTAGCTGACTCTGTTTCACAGAAGTCTTGATGAGTGGATGGGTAATAGGCAGTTCACCCCAAGGATACACTGTGGTGGCTCTATTTGATACAGGCACTGGGAGGTAACATTCGGTGGCAAAATGGCAGGGCCCTTCTATGGGCTAGGCTTGTAAAGGCTACTGGGCCATTAGACTACTACACACTTATGAACCTATGAAAGGGATGACATCAGCAGGACTGATAAAGTAGGGCAGTGGGTGTTAAACATATAAAAATACATTGTCCTACAAACAAGCACACTTACACAGTTGACAGATGTGAGAGTAAAACCCCTACCTAACTAGTTATTTGTACCATAGTGTTACACAGTTATCACATGTGCTACAGAGCTTACTGAGCTGAGAGATGGCCAAAGGTACTGATATAGGGAATGACGTCAGCAGGAATGATAAAGTAGGGCAGTGGTTGGAAAACATATCAAAATACTTCAGCTTACAAACATACACATTTGCCATATACAAGAGTAGAACCCCTGTCTAACTAGTTATTTTTACTACAGCGTTAAGCATTTATTGCATGCACTACTGAGCTTATTGGGCTAAGAGCTGGCCAAGGTTGCTGCTAAAAGGAATAACATCATCTGGACTGATAAAGTGGGGCAGTGGGAAGTGTTGTAGGTGGGAATGGCATAAAACTGTTTTGCTTACAACTGAACAAGCAAACACACAACTTCCTCAGTCTTGCACACACAAATGTGACACACACACACACACACACACACACACACACAGTTGCCAGTATTGGGTTTAGAACTCCTACCTATCTAGCTACTTGTACTATAGTGTTAGGCAGTTATCACACACACTACATAGCTTACAGGGTTATTAGGTGCCCAATGGTACTTCTAAGGTGAATAACAGCAGCAGCTCTTGTGCAGTTGGGCAATGTGAAGTGTACTGAGTGGGAACAGTCTGCTAATACTTAGACCTACAGACACACACACACACACACACACACACACACACACACACACACACACGCAGGTGATGTGATATTAACACCTCAACTTCAGTACTATTACACAATGGGGCTCACCTTTTATGCTTGTATGTGCCACTGTTTAAAACAGTATGCAACTGTCCACAACAGGACATCACTGTATGGCGTTCAGGGTACCCATGTGTGTGACCCATGCTGCTGTGTCTGTCCCCCTATATATCTCTGTCTATCACTGTCTGTCTCTCACTTCCCCACATCTATGTGTGTGTATGCTTGACATATTTAATTATGTGTTGGCCATATATGTCTGCATGTGTGTCACACATAACAGATGTGGATATATCACATATGGGCCACCTACAGCTAGCTGGAGGTAATCCTGTCTGATGTGTATGTGTAGGTGTACATAGCTGTCTGTATGCACAGATATATCTACACAATATATGGCATACATTTGCATGTCAGACCTGTTACCCTTCAGAGCCTTACTGCAACTGCAAGACCTGATGTGATATTACTGTGTGGATCTGTGGGGGGGGGGGTGATTCAACATTGCTGCCATTTGTGGAGCTTTTCCAGACATTTCTCTCTGGTTTTCTACAGCTGACTTGCTGTGTGGGTCTGAAGGGTGGGTATGGGACCCCACACTGACATACATGGCTGTGAGCTATGACCCCCCAGTTAGTTGTCCCCACACATATACTGCTGTGTGATTTGCCACCTTGGGTACTAATGCATATTGGGAGGCTAGTATTGGGCAGACATTTCCTGGTGTCCAACATAGCTGTCAGATGTCTGCTGCTATCCCAGTAGCCCACCCCATTCCCTTGCATGCACAATACCATACATATGCTAGCAGAACATACTGATACATTAATTTACTGTTAAGGCAACTGACTTACCTTGTGCCTGTGTCAGTTGTGTGTACAGATCTTAAGGACTGCCTATGTTCAATGCACACAGTACACTGCGTATACATGGTAAGTTATAGGTACAGTGATGTGTGTCATCCCTTTTTACTGTGTGTGTGTGAGTCAAGAGAGGGGTCAGTCCCTGGGTGCCTACAGTGACAATGTGTGTGCTATGCATTGTTTCTTAGCCAAGTCCAGGCCATACTGGGCATGCCTCCATCTGCCTACTGGGGCTGGCTCAGGGGGCTCCTCTTCCGAGTCCCTCTGTGCCTGTGGGGACCTTGGCAATGGTGGGGGCTGTGTGGCCCTTCTCCATCCTGTTTCTGCTGCAGCTGTTTCCGCAGGATCATATTGTGTACCAGGGCACATACTATGAACATGTGTGCACATGTGAGTGGAGAGTACTGCAAGGCTCCACCAGATATGTCCAGGCAGCAGAACCGTGACTTGATCATCCCAAACACATGTTCTATAATGATCCTGGTTTGTGCGTGTGCCTCATTATGGCATTATTGCATGGGTGTGTGTGTGCATTTCTGATGGGTGTCATCATCCATGTTTCCAGTGCATAGCCAGCAACCCCCACCAGATGGCCATATGGGATGTCCACCCCTGCAAATCCCTGATACAGCTGTGAGGAATGCCAGATGTCGGAGTCGTGACAGCTTCCAGTGCTGCCAGCGCACACATATATGATAATGCCCTGGGCATTGCACACAACCTGGCAGTTGATGGAGGGGAAGTCCTTGCAGTTTATGTAGACACTACCCTGCTCACTGGGTGGTGCTTTGATGTGGATGTGCGTGCAGTCTATGGCACCCAGTACCTCTGGGTATTCAGCTACATGGTGGGAGTGGCACATATTGCTGGTCAATTCCTCACGGGTGTTGGGGAAGTATATGTGGTCATGGGCATTTGGTAGCATGGCATCCAGGAACTGGTGGAGTACTCTGAATGCAGATGCCTGTGACAACCTCATGATATCCCCAGTAGGTCTTTGGACAGCACCTGTAGCTAGTATTCTTAAGGCTACCACATACCTTAGTATCCACTGGGATGGATTCCCCTCTGTTCGTTCTGGATGTGAGGTGAGGCCAGCACAGCTCCACAATTTGTTGAGTATGTTCCTGTCCACTCTGTAGTGCTCTACTATCTCCAGTTTATGTAGCCCCTGATAGGTTACCCTGGGTCTGGAGTGGTTGTCAGCATTATCCTCCTCTCTGTCCTCAGCCTCTGGCACATACTTCAAAGCAATGGAAGCCCCTAACATTTTTCCAGTTAAAATTCTCCCTCATATATAAACTATTATACAACGAGCCCCCCCATTAATATTCTAAAATGTGCATGCTGATTGGTCAGCGTGCACACTGTAAATCAGAGTTATACTAATGGTAAAAGGTCCGGTCGCCCGGACTTTTTCCATTAGTATAACTCTTTTTTTAAAGCAACGGAGCACGCAAGATCTCCGTTGCTTTTTACACTCTGTCTCGCTATGTCAAACGAGTTTAACATAGCGAGACAGCTTTAAAAAAAAGTAACGGAGATCTTCCTATCTCCGTTGCTTTTTTTAAAGGTGTCTCGCTATGTTAAATGGGTTTAACATAGCGAGACAGCTTTAAAAAAGCAAAGGAGATTCTCTGTTGCTTTTTTTTTTAAAGCTGTCTCGCTATGTTAAACTCCTTTAACATAGCAAGACACTTTGTAAAAAGCAACAGAGATCTTGCTTTCTCCGTTGCTTTTTTCAAAACTGTCTCGTTATGTTAAATGGGTTTAACATAGTGAGACAGCTTTAAAAAAAGCAATGGAGATTCTCACTGGAGTTGCACTGGAACATCCATGCCTATGGTCAAATGCACTGCTGCTACCTGAACATAACTGGCCAAGCTCCCCTCACAAGGATGCCCAGGACCAGGACCCCATGGCTTGCCATGTCTGGGTGTAGACACCTCAACCACTGATGTAGCAGTGGAAGGACTGCCACTATGGGAACGTGATCAGGCGTGACCATGTTGGCTAACGGCAGATGATGTGGCTGACCTGTGCCCACAAGATTGTCATCCTCTCCCATCAGACATTCCAGCACAGGCACTGTCTGTTCCAGTGTCATTCATCTGATCCATTGAATTGGCAACATGGTAGAGGTAGTCATGCATGTCTGCCTGTTCCGCATCCACAACCCAAAGCATTTCTCTGCAGGACCTCTGGAAATATGCCTGTGCCTTCATGATAGCCTTAAACATATGTTGAGTGGCATGGGAAGACACGCCTGGATCACATGAAGGATGTACAGTAGGCCTCATCCAAGCATCCCAGAAATACCCCTGCATGGTACCTCACCCACACTTTGGCTATGGCCAGAGTCAACAGGCAATAAAGCCATGGTAACCACACTTCCCTGATTTGTGTTTCTCCTTGCACCTGTCCAATACCTGAGGGCTCACTGGAATGGGTAGGCATATTAGTTGTGTCTGATCGAATTACATGGGGTGGCTGAATGTCAACCTCAGTGTCTGGTTCTACCTCTGCACCCCTGACTGTGCCTCTGTTTGGCCACTATCAACATCGAAGTCTGCTGATACTATGACAAGAAGTGGTAAGAGTCCCACACTTCCACTGTCAGGACCTCCTGATAATAAGCGACAAAAACAGGAATAAATGAATACCTACACTACTATAGTCCAATATATGCTAACAAACTAACAGTAGTGTACTATTACAAACAGCAGTCCTGACACCCATGTCGCAAACTAAATATTTCTTTAAACTGTTCATCAGTACTGAAATGCTTGGCTTAGTATGTGCAGATGATTGTAGGTCCCCCTGTGCTGGATGGTCCTGGAAGAAGGTAAGCAAAAGGTAAGGACAACATCACCACAATTAACAGTGACACCGGGATAAAACTTTGGTTTTCTTTATATGTCCATTAACTGTACTTTCAAAAAGAACTTGGATGACAAGTCCAACCTAAGCTCATGTGTAATCAGTCAGATTGTGTTGTTAACTGTAGAAATCTACAATCCCCCCAACAATTGTTTTGTTAAAGAGAACTAATGTATTGCTGTAATATTTTAATATTTTACTATACAAGAGTATTTAACAATTGAGATACATAAGCCTACCTGAAAACTCCTCTTGGGACATACTTGCTGTCCCTGAAACAGTAGCAGCAATTTCAAGGACATGTAGTTCTCTACTTTGCAGAGAGCTGTCTAGGTCCCTGACAGTGGACAGGAATTCTTCATTTGCTGTTAGTGGTATATCTGTAGCAAGCCTCCTGGTACCCATCCGATCACAGGTAACTGCAGCTGCTCTCCTCTGTGCAGATGAGATCATGTCAGTGGCCCTATGGCACACCTGATCAAATGTCTTGCTGTGGCCACCTACTGCATTTACATCTGCAACTATCTGCTACCAAATTGTCATTCTGCCTGACATATATCCACGTCCCCTCTCAAGCAAAATGGTACCATGTCCCCAAAAAGCTTCCACAATGACCTGATTCTCAGGGTCACTGAAGGAGGGTTTTGGGATTGAGACACCTTAGTGCCATACTCCTAGGTGTCCTAAATCACAACAGAAGAATGACACACATAATTATCACATAGCTAAAATATTACTGTTTCCAGATAAAAAAGAAAAGGTAGCATTTCAGTATTACCCACTGGAGAAACCTAAAACCATCTAGATATTTGAGATATGAACAGCAGGCATTGTGTGTTTGTAATGGGTCCACTTTTAAATCCTGAAATACCAAAATCTTGAGTTTTGAGATACTGAACTCAAAACATTGAGATTTTGGTATCTCGAAATTTGGAAGTAGACAAAAAAACACAGCTAAAATAAAGTGTTTGTAGGGGGGGCAAGCCCCCTCTGCACCCCCACACCCCCCTACTTAAATATACCAACTCTGAGATTGGGCTACAGTGAAGAGAACGGTAATGATCCTGTTGCACTTACTGTTCTCTTCATGGTAGCGCAATCTCAGAGTTGGTATATTTAAGTAGGGGGTGGGGAGGTGCAGCCCCCTAAGTGAGGGGTGCAAGGGGCTTGTCCCCCTGTAAACACTTTATTTTAGTTTTTTTTTTTGTCTACTTTTAAATTTCGAGATACTGAAATCTCAATGTTTTGAGTTAGGTATCTCAAAACTCAAGATTTTTGTATTTTGGGATTTAAACGTAGACTCGTTTGTAACATATTACATTCACACACAAAGTAAGGCTGGATGCAACACATGGAGAGCAACTATATCAACATATTCTTGTTTTTGCCAAAACAGAAATTCAGCTTTGCTTCCCCACCCCCAAAAGAACAGGCAGATGACACAGTTTACTAACAAAACCATCAATGAAATGCTAAAAGTGCTATGAAATGAACTATCCCTGAAACATGTCTACAGATTTAACACAGAACATTCAATTTTAAGATATTGCCAGTCATGTATACTGGTGAAATGTCCTGACAAAACATGCCCATCAAGTAAAAGAAAAGTCAAAGTCAAAAGTAACTTTATTGTCAGTTAGCTCGACAAAAGTGTAGATTAAATGAGATTCTGTGCAATCCGTGCATATAATATTGAACAGATGTTTCTTAATGACATTTCGACATATGTAATATGTAGCTGAAAAATGCAAACATACCTGGGGCCAGAGCCAAGATGGCCAAGAGAAGACAGCTAATTCTAGAGCTCTGTAGAATTGTATCTAAATACAGAAAAACAATCACTTAAAAATCATAATTTATTAATAATAGTCTTGACTTCATTACTTCTGATTTTAGTGGGAATATATAAAAATGTTCCTGTCATTTTTATCCAGAGACAATTTCATCAAATGAGGATGAACAACTCTAAGCATTCTCACACTGACACATCCTTGAGAAAACATTTACAACTAGTGACATCCACTCTTCGGGAATTATCTTTGAGAATGGACAGTTTCCAACAGAATCTAGACATTCTTACTGACAACTCCCTTAAACAAACATGCCTTCAAAGAACTGTTCCAGCAACAACAAACTAAAATTTCTGACATGGAAACTGCCTTAAATGACATGGATGGAAGACTAAAAGAAGAAGAATCCCAAACTGATTTTCTTCTTAAACAGAACACGTCTCCTTAATAAAACTGATGATCTGGAAAGCAGAGTAAGAAGATGTAGCATCAGAATTTTTGGTCTGCCAGAAAAAATGAAGGTGAGGATTTAATTTCTTTTCTGAACATGTGGACTCCTGAAATTTTAAATCTACAGGAGGGGTTTTCCTATGCTATTGAAAGAGGTCATAGAGCTATAGGCGCACCTATTTCATGAACTACTTCTTCTCCACCAAGATCCATTGTAATAAAATTCTTATCACATATTGACAAAGAATTAGTACTCAAAACTGCTTGAAGAAAAGCCCCTTTGAAATATAAATATAACTTAATCAGGTTTGACAATGATTACTCAACTAAAGTAATGGACATGAGGAAAAGAAGATGGCCTCTTGTTAAGTCTCTTAAAAAATAACATTAAAGCTCAAATAATCTGTCTAGCTAAAATAAAAATCCATCTGTCAAATGAAATAAGAATCTTCAATAACACAGATGAAGCTTCTCCATTCATCAAAAACATTATTCCTATTCCAGAAGATATGGACTGTCATCTTCTTCCTTGAAAAGAGCTTCAGGAAAAAACTCCTGGACTGATTTAAAAAAAGAAGCAAAAAATCGAGTCTACTTCTACATCAACCTCTAAATTACTTTTATTTCAAAAAATGTTCTTTATTGTGTTAATACTCTTTTTCTGAGATTATAATATCAACCATTAAAAACAAACTTGATAAGAACCAAGCAAGTAACAAATATCTTTCTTCAGTTTTACTGGCTTCAAGAAATGATTCACTAGTTTATTTCACTTGCAAGCAACAAATACATCTCTACCTTAGCGACATACTCAATTCCAAACTGGTAACTTATTTCTTAACTTATAGCTTAAACAATTGCTTACGGTTTATTCTCTTAAAGGATTGTTAAATAATTAGTTTGTTAAGCAGGTACTTGGGCTCCTTGTGTTTTATTGATTTCTTTCACCTTGTTAAGGTTTGGCTGTATTTTTATAAAGCAAAGAGTTTTCTTTGTGTTGCTTGCCTTTGTGTAGCTACATAGTACTTACTGTGTCTAGTAGTGTTGGGAGAACTGTATGCTTAATGCGTGGATTTGTATTATTTTGCCACCTTTAAGCTAAACAAGTGCTTGTTTCACCTTGACTGTTAGATTTTAGAAGATATTTCACTTTGAAGTCTCTACACTTATCTTGAGACTCTAAGTGAGGTAGTTCTGTAGTTTAAACACTTGCTTTGCAGTTGCTGATTGTATGAGGCTTCCTTACTTGCAATGCCTTCAACAGGAAGCTGTCGGAGCTTCCGTTATAACATTTTTCCTGTATCAAAGTGAGCAGGATTACTTCCTTTCCTCTTTAAATGAGCACTTATGTATTTTGTTATATTAAGTATTTCTTAAGATAACAATTATTTCTTGAAAAGGAGAGTGGCAAATATATTGATGTTATAATTAAATGGTGTCATGCTATTTTTCTGCTTAGTGGTCCCCATTCTCATTGTATAGTTACAGAAGCCACATACATGCACTCTATGCAATTCCGTATATTCAGAAATGATATGCTGAAAATGAATAGTGATTAAATTGCTTCAGTATTAAATAATCTATTAAATGATTATTTAATATTGCTTATTCCTCTCTGTTACATTATAGACACTATCTCACAAGTTTTTTTTTTTTTATTCAGTAAACACCACAGTAATAGACAGTGGATATGAAGTGAGTCACAGGGTCATACCTCTCAACTGCACAGATTTTGCAGAATGTCTGGGGTTTTGCCTTATACTTTCCCCAGGATTCATGAAGCTTGGCCCAAGGCCGGCATTAGGCTTGCGCCGACCGTGCGGTGTGAAGATGGTGCAGTAGCGCCAAATGCATATTAATGAAGGCGCTCTGCCGCCACAGCCACATGCATAGGAAAGGAGCGCGAGTGCATAGGGCGTGTCGAAGTGCCGCACGGAGGGGTGGAAATGTCAGCTGTTGACGTGCAACCAAAAATGCTTGCATATAACAATTTGCAAGCAATAGTAATCACATCTGTCAGTGTCTGTGGATACTGAAACATATGCAAAGCATGCAAGACAGTTCCTGCGAACACAAAATGAAGAAGCAAACACAAATGCACGGTAGGGAATAACGGGTCCCTATCCTGCGAACAAATGACATTGAAAACCGTGTGCCCGTAGTCCAACGCAGTGTAGATAGTTATACCAAGTGGAAGTGAAATGCATCATATGTTAGCGCACCGCCAATAGGTACGTCCAGCCCAATGGTCAGGGTCACCAGCTGACCAATATTGTGAGGGAGGGTACACAGCTGGGCAGATGTGTCCATAACAAAAAACACGATAAATGTACATATCTAGCGACCGTATGACCGAATTATATTCCATAACGCATGTAATAGTCACATACAATAGGTATGTCCGTATTTCACATACCAAATGTGACAGGGAATAGAATAAGCATGTAAATGAAACAGAAGGAGCATATAAGCTGCTACAACAATAAGGCAACATGTAGGCTGAAAGGAACAGTATTATCCATACCGTTGATTGTGGGTACGTGTTGTCCAGTATAGTCGGATATGTGTCCGGAATATATCCCATCCTGGACATAGGAAAAGGTGGCATCCTACCAATGATTAGAACAGTCAGCCAAAATCTGCATATCAGCGGTCCAAGCTGAACTTGTCAGGATGTGTCACAGTTGAACGGGTATTACCCGGGTATACCAACCATGTCATGAAAGTTGAGTATGGGCGTGTACCTATGTGCGTGAGGTATAGCATGTGGAAAGTCAAACATGGCAGGGTAGTCCACACAACCATACAGGTACCTGACATATGTAGGGTATGCAATGTGTTACCTTGACCATGTCATGGGCCATCAACCAAAGCAGTGATGGATGGAGTGTCAGGAATATGTGTGTGTGGGGGGGATGGGTAATGGTATAATCCTCCAAGGTGACACTGTGACGTATGCAGAATAGGTGAACTGGAGGTGTATGAGGGAGCACTGGGTGAAGCAGAAAGAAACACAAAATCATGTATACACATCTGCAATACAACCAGACAGGCCATACTGCAGAACACAATCCCACAAACATATGAATATTAAAATGTGCAATACAAATGTATGGACATGTCACCAGCACATACCCACAGATTGGTTCTGATGGAACTGGCCATATCAAATGCAACACACCCTGATGCATAATGGACTACCCAGCATCCCCTCCACAGCACACAACCCGCTCCCATACCTGAACGTCCACCAAATCCAGCCATACTTGGCCTACTGGTTTGGTACATCTACACATAGTGACCACTATGCATATGTAGTATGTAGTGTCACCCTAGGCAGTTTCAGGATCGCAAACTATGTATCCCTTGCATGTAAAACCCCCAGCACATTTTCATAACGCCAGAAGAATGTTCAGTATTTGTCTTGTTTTGGTCTTGTTCAATTTTTGGGATATCCCTCATGGGATAAGTAACCTGTGTAAACATTAGAATGGGTATGAAGACATGAAATCCAGTCCTGCAGATATCTGGACACAAGTTGGAATGTGCAGTAGTGGTGCACGAGACTGTCCAGCACTAGATGGTCATGCAGAACCTACTACCTAGGATCAAACACCTGCCCGTGACGCACGTGTCATGACATGAATAAGCGAGAGAATATATTGCACACATTCGCATAGTGGCACATGGTATAAGAGTGATGAAGGCACTGACGTAAACAGGATACCCCCTGATCCACTGTGTGAGGGACAATTAATGTGTGTGTAGGTGTGACCTGACCAACAATGATACAATGCCAAATGTCCTGTGATTGTAGGAAATAACTTTGTACCATACTGCATGTAACAGTTGCCTAAAGCGGTCATGTCAGGATAGAATAAACATAATTCATAGAAGAAACAGGCAAACAACAAAAGTGCCAAAGGTATAAGGCTCACAGCTAGGAAACAAATGAATGTTCTAAACGTGCACTGACAGTGGCTATGTGTTGGCCCAAACAATCTGGTGTACGCAGTAGGGTTACCATCTGTCCCGCTTTGTGAGGGACAGTTCCTCTTTGGACAGTTGTGTCCTGACAAAATACATTACAAATGGCAGATGTCCTGGGATTGTAGGACATAATTATGTCCTGTATGTTATGTAATAGTTGCAGAAAATAATTATTTGAGTATCTAAAATACCTAAATGTTACAAGAAACAGAATAAGCAACTAAACCGCTACAACAATAGGCTTTTATGTAGGCAAACAAGTAAAGTTCTATCCTTTGTACTGACCGTGGGTATGTGTCAGCTTGTAAAATCTGATGTGTGTTCCGAAAATGTCCCAACTTGGCCATTTGAAAAGGTGGCAACCCTAGTCCCCAGAATACATCCCAACCTGTACATATGACAATGTCAACACTACCAATGGTCAGAGCATTCGTACAATAACTGGCCAGCCTCTTAACCACTCACAAAGCCAGTGACCTTTTGGGGAAAGGTGTTGAATGAGAATGACTACTTACAACAATGAAGAGTAATAGACGCATTTAACTGCAGAAAATTAGTAGTATTATGAATCTGTCAACACGTTCCAAGTTAATAGTACTAATATGGTAGAAGTGTCCGTGATTCTCCTTGTGTTGTCATAGCCTTGTCTCTGTCACTGTAGAAACGAGTCCTTGAGTATCACAGAGGTCCATACACATAAGTACACCAACCAACTGTCACATCTGTTGACAGGGACTATTGCATACCTGTAGTGAATTTATAACAGATGTCCAGAATAATATTCATTGTATCTATAAATAAATAAAATAGTCAAATGGGAAGGGAAACACATGGAAACCACCCGCCAACCTGCATTATGTAGTGGAACCACTCCCCGCCCTAAATTATGTAGCGCCGACCCAATAATGTGGTCAGAAGTGCCCAAACACCTGCATCTGTAAACACAGGTAGAATGTTAAAATCTGGACTAACTCTGTCCATGTGCTATATCTGATCTTTGAACAGCACCAGGGCAGTTATAGTCACCAGTCGACCAAGCCTAAACCCGGACCAGCACATGAAGACCCTGACAATCAAACACGCGTTATGTGCGAGGACTATAAGCATAGGAGTTCTGAATATCCTTGGAGTGAGTAGACTTGCAGCACGGGTCCAGAGCAGTGGGAAACAGGGAATGTCCTAATTGTAGTACTGTGGTTTTCCCAGCAGGAGAATGGATGCCTGCTGTGTAAGGGAAGCGGTGAGGCATATGTCAGAGTGGCTATGAACCATGGGTATACATAAAAATGAGCCAGAACACCAATAGTGTAGTGGTTGCAGCATCTGCCCAATGTAAAGGCATTCCCGGTTCAAGTACGACTATAGCACATATTAATTGTGTAATGAATGCCTCTGTGCTGTAAAGCCAACATTTATACATGTAAAGGTGACCGCGTTCGCATTGGTCCGTTAACAGGATTCCATCAAAGTGGTACTTTCATAAGGAATAAGGCACATGTAATCCCAAAGAAGTGCCTGTAAACATATGTAACTCAGAATAAGTAGATGCAAGTGCACCTGCGCTGGTGTACGCAGCTATTAGCATAGCAAATGTATGTTGTCTTGTACAGCTGTAACTTTTATATAGATAGATAGATAGATAGATGTGTGTATAGATAAATATCCACAGACATAACAGAAATATGCAATTATATATCTACATAATTATCTATATATAGACATATATATATAAATATATATATATATATATATATATATATATATATATATATATATATATATATATATATGTATATATACATACATATGTATATATATATATATATATATATATATATAGAGAGAGAGAGAGAGAGATAGATATGTAAGGAACGCTGAGCAAGTAAGGAATTATAAAGTGCTTGCAGCGTATGTCACATAAAGCTGCACAAGTGTGAGTAGAGCACCGCTCTTCACACTAAAGGCAGGGTTATACCAGTGGCCATAACATCGTTGAAGTTCTACGTCAACATTGTAAACAGATGGAATGTAGTACATGTTGCGACCACCTACACTCGTAACCCGCAAATCGTTCGTAATCCATAACACCAGGAAAGGCACGTATGTGCAAATATGAATGGATAGTGAGCCTGTGAATACACGAGGTGGTACAAAATGTGTGTAGGGCCCCAACGCTCATGAGAGGGCAATGTGTAAAGGTGTCTCATGGCTGCAATATCAGGTGTATAATGGCTGTTATGCATGGAAACTCAACACGGGTGTGCAGGAGAAACTATGGATATGCGATTATGGACACAGGAGTGCTAGGGTATGTTGCACCGGGTGCAATGGAGCAGCCCGTGGAGGTCAGCTAGTACATAGGTGCGATTCCCAGATAGAGCGTAGTTTGCGTGGAGACATGCGTGAATGGGCGTATCGTTGTCGGACGTTGTGCATCAGGGCTGGCAGCCCGGCACGTAAAACCTATACACCACCCATGAGTGGAACAGAGTTCTACTGTGACAACCCCAAACCGGGAAAAGCAGAAAGACACAACTACATGAAGACAACAATATGTTGATGTACAGTCACAGTAACACAAACACACATCCTATCAACAGTAATGATATGAATGTGCACAGAAACAAACACAGTAGCAGGAATAATAGGCTGCGCATACGAGTAATAGGTTGAATGACACTGTATCACAAACCAGTTAGCAGCGGCACCCCAGACATGAAAAACGCGCGACATCTGTCCACTGTATAACGTGCAATATACTGAGCACAAGTTCACCGGAGTGAAGTGTCGGTGTCATAATGACTAAGGCAACAGTATGCTGTTGAAGCAGAGATAAAGCCCAATACGCATGTGTAAGTGTCCATGTCCGGGAAATGTATAGTTTAACGGACACATAGATGTATATATAGATAAAAACGTATATATACATATATCTATATTAATTTACATACACATATATATTCATGTGGATATATATATATACATACATATATATATATATATATATATATATATATATATATATATATATATATATATATATATATATATATATATATATACACACACACACACAAGGATATACTACGGATATATATATAGATAGATATATATACACAAACAACAGGTAGTGATATATACTCATACACACAAAACAAAATATATATGTCAGTGTAGATATACACATGTACATAAATAGGTTACTTCACAGTAATTAGGGGTAACATATTTACAGCCCGGGCATATGTGACTGGCAGGTCCAATAAATAAACATTGTACCACCCCACATCGCCCAGCTAGGCCAGGCAGACATACAGACAGGCAATACAGATCAATACACTGCTGCTGGCCAAAACACCGGTAGGAAAGTACCAGTGGGAGAGTTCTGCAAGGTCTACACTTTAAACATGGATAACGGTGTCCCTTGCGGAACCCCAAAAATTCAGGGTACATGTGAATCTGCTGAAACCAATACGAGCAGGATGTAGGTGTACATGGAACAGTAGGTTGTGCAAGTGTGATAATACATGGGTTGACAAAACATACGACATGTGTCCCGAGATGGGGAGAGTTGCAATGTGTAGGGGTGTGCTCATATCCCAGCTGCGCTCGCAGTAAGTATTTGTCACGACTGCTGTAGAGGGGTGCCAGGTAGGTGGACCATGGGTATGCATTAATGGGCTTAAGTGTGCAGGTGCTGGTTGGCAGAGATGTAGTAGGCCCACCCAGTGGAAGTCATTAATATTCCTATGTGGGCATAGCATACACCTACACCTCCCAAACCTGAAGAGCACATCTACCGGATAGTCTGTAAACCATTGGGGGAATACATAGAGACCAAATCAGTCCCTTGTACCCGATTAGCATGGACGTCCATAGTTATGTATCAGAATGTAACAAAGTCCAACTAAACACTTCCAGAACTAGTGATATTAGGTGAACAGGTGGCGGAATACAGGTAATGACAGATGTACCTCGACAAACGTGAATGAATACATATGCTCTGTGACTGTGAATGTGTCTGTTTAATAGAACCAATCATCTAAATGTGTCCCACAGGGTGTTATGCATTGTTCCTGATACAGTGTCCATTCACACCCATTGGTATGTGAGTTCTGCTACTGACGGAAAGTGCATAATTTGCTGACCACCTTAGGTAGATGATAGCATAATAGAAGAGCTTCAACACCCATATGCCTGTGAGGGACACACCCGTCTGGGCAGTTGTGTCCTGCAAAATTACAGTTATGGCACATGGCCTGAGAGTTCGGGAATGGAGGCTATATAATGTGTGTAGTGGTGTCAGACATCAATTTGTTGTATCAGTAACAGCTACATGTAATAGGAAACAGTATTATCAATTATAATGCTACATGAATAACCTTAACATATGCAAACCGTGGAAGTCGTCCATTTACTACTGGCTGTGGGTATGTGTTGACACATGTGATAGCTCTACATATAGGGTCCATAGGGCCACCACCATTCTGAATGGCCATAGTGGAACCTGCTCTGTAGAAATGTCAGATGTACCAGGGCAGAACATACCTACAGCCATGCATAGTACAGAAATATACATATCGGAACAAATCAAAGCGTAGTCTAGCAGCATTAAAGTTGCTTATGCTACTACATATGACATATCGATGTGTCAGGTATACAAGACCTGTAACAAGCAACCAGTACAGACACGTCCCCTAATCAGGACAGTTGCAATGGCTAGAGTATTGTCCATACCACTCAACTGTCCCTGAATGTCAGGTATGTCCCTGAGTTTGACTGAAAGTTTAACTCTGTTCCTCTTAATCCCTCCTAAAATTAGTGGCTGTTGAAGGAAAGGTGGTGAATTACACTTACTGACTAATGACAATAATTAAGAGTTATAAACAACTGTTACTTCAGAATATGTGTATTAAGTCATATGCTCTGATTCTGTCAGTGTTTCAAGTTAATAGCACTACTTTTGTAAAAGTGTCCCTGACTTTTCTTGACCTGTCCCTGACTCTGTAGAAATGTGTCCCCGATTGGTGGAGAGTTCTGGTATTGTCATATGAGATATGCGTGATGAGGGACTGTCCCATGCAAAGTGGGAAAGGTGTCACACCTACAGTCTCCCGTTGTGCAATCTGAAAGGTGGACAACGTGCAGTAGGTATGCGGTAGCATGACTCGGCGGACAGCTGCGTTAACAAACTCAAGTCACATGTCAGCATTGCAGAGTATTGGTTCCCATGTATCAGGCAGATGGGAGCAGATCGTATGAGGAACATGCATATAATATGATTAAGTCACTGGACAGGCAGCCGAGTCCGTAAAGTTGAACGCCTGCCGTCGCAAAATGGTTACACATACCCGATACTGTAGTCATGTAGTCCGATGTAATACGCATCACAAGGGATCGCACACACCCAGTGTGAATGACAAATGTAAGCGGAAATGTCGGTGAGCGAGCGGCTGTAAGCATGTTTGTCTACCAGTATGCCAGTAGTGCACTGTCAAAGAAATGTGGAGTCTAAACGTGTATAAGGTGCTGTGAACAGAGGTCAGCAGTGCTTAACACTGTGCAAACCCACGCACAACTGCTCCCACCTGCTGGAATGTGCCTTACCCAGTCTGTATCCAAAGGCGTCAGCCTGTCCACAAACAAAGAACCGCCCTATACACGTGATGGTAGAAGTACCCTGCGCACATAGCTCATGTGAATTAACAATAGACCATGGCATATGTACAGACAATAGACCACACACACACCATACAGCGCAGACATCCAACAGTATAGCAATGTACTGGCAGATATGTCCAGACCACTGGTGTATGCATGCCTGGCCGTTCTGTGTGTCAATGTGTGAGCATGCCCAGTATGACTGTTACGCATGTTGTCGACCGACATTACCCTCATACCGTCATGTGTGTGAGCATGCCAAGTATGGTCAACTGTATTGCATGTGTCACATGTCCAGATAGTTAGTACTTTGTTGCTGACCCCTCCGTTCTACACAGACAGGTGTCATGCTGTGTCTGCAGGGTAGCTAATGGTCATGTGGCATTAACAGTTGCTACATGTCTGCATAGCGTGGGGGGACATCCAACCACAACCACAGTCCTACACAGCACCGTGGGTGGTGCACATGACTCTCACATGTGTAGGTTTGATGGGGGGTACAGGCAACAGTTGTACACATCTGCCGCTACTGTACTGGTATGCCGGGTACTCCATGTCAGTGTGTGGACCTACCTAAATTGCTGGTTGAAGGGATACCAGGGTATGTCAGTTCCCAGCTTTAATTACCAGCACAGTGGTGTTGGACGTCCTAGCTTACACAACCTACATCAAACTGCCTGGCCTGCTGTCATCTGTGTGTGTCTTAGGGGGTTGGGGTCATTCACTGGGCATATCCATAGGCCATCGTATGTCATTTGTCTGTATTGGTCCACATCTGTCCAGCTGCATAGAACGTGTGTCGACTGTACGGACACACATGATGGTCAGCCCATAATCTGCAGTGGGTTAGGACACCCTGTGTACTACAGGCTACCATTGTGACTCCCGTATGTGCTACAGAGATCATGGTGCCACTATGGATGTGTACTGTCTGCTGCCCTAACATTTGGCCACCACAGTTACTTGTATGCTCACATACATACCATAGCAATGGGTAACTACACATTCTAATACAACTGCCACTTGTTAGGTCAATAGACATACCCTGGGTGTGTTCCAAACTTTAGGACGGTGCTGGAGTGCTGCCTATGTCGGATGCACACAGTGCACCTCCTATACATGGCCGAGCACAGGTACTGTCATGTTTGGCATCCATTGTACTGTGTGCGGGTCAGAGAGGGAAATCCGTGGGTACCTACTGTGTCAGTGCATATGCCTTGTGTTGCCTCTTTGCCAAGGGCAGGTCATACTGTGCACGGGCTTTCGACTGTGCCCTGCTCAGGTAGTTCCTTCACCAAGTCACACTGTGCCTGTACAGGCCTTGGCAGTGGTGTTGGGCTGTGTGGCCCTGCCACATGCTGTTCCTGCTGCAACTGTTACTGCAGGATAAGATTGTGTAGCATAGCAAATACCATAACAACTTGTATGCATGTAGCTTGTGAATACTGCAGAGCT
Source organism: Protopterus annectens (assembly GCF_019279795.1). Lineage (NCBI taxonomy): Eukaryota > Metazoa > Chordata > Ceratodontiformes > Protopteridae > Protopterus > Protopterus annectens. The sequence goes on from NC_056728.1 coordinate 855,066,771, forward strand.
CCAACGGATGTGTCTGGATACCAGAACTGTGAAGTGAGCATCCCAAACACATGCACAAGTATATGTCTTGCCTGTGCATCTGCCTCAGTATGGTGTGAGTGTTCAGGTGTGTGTGCATTGCTGATGGGTTTCATCAGCCATGACACCAGTGATTACCCAGCATCCACCACTAGGAGACTGTAGTGGATGTCCATATTGGCATTGGTGTGCTACAGCTGTGTCAGAAACCATATATCGGACACATCATAGCTTCCAGGGCAGACAGCACACACATTCAATCTCTTGCCCTGGCCATCGCATATGGCCTAGCTGTTGGAGGGTATGCCCCTGCAGTGACTGTAGGCCCCACCCTGCTCACCGGGTGGTGCTACGATGTGTATGAGTGTGCAGGTTATAGCACCCAGTACCCCAGGGCAGTCATCCATGTGGTTGAACAGATGCATATTGCTGGTCTACTTATCACGTGTGTTGAGGACATGTACGTGCTCACTAGCATGTGTTGACATGGCGTCTGTGAACTGGTGCAATACAGATGCCTGTGAGATACCCATGATATCCCCAGTTGTGCTGTGTGAGTTACCTGTGGCTAGTACACCTAGGCCAACACATACCATGGTATCCACTGTGATGTGTTTCCCTCGGCCTGTTTGATATGTCAGGTGTGGCAGGCACAGGTCAACAAGCTGCTGTAGGAGGTCTCTGTCCACCCCATAGTGTTCCAACATCCCCAGCCCATGTAGCCCCTGGTAAGTCGCCCTCGGTCTATAAAGTCTTATGTCACCCCAGTAAGGGTTGTTCGGCAGCATACACATCCTCACTGCCCCAGCCTCCTGCACATGTTGGTATATGTTGCCTGCTGCAGCCCATGTCATTTGGTTGGACTGTGTAGTGAAATCTCCCTGCAGGTATACACCGGTGTACAGTGCAGACGAAACCTGTGTGTATGCTGCTTACTCACATTAACATACTGTTCATGTGCAGGCTGGCCATGTCATCTGCTGATTGTGCTGATCAACACCTGTTTGTGCAGCCTGTACACCCTGACTACCCCACCACTGCTGTCATCCCTCCCAATGTCACCAGGCAGGTATAGGCACACACCCAGCTTAGGTGTGATAAGGCAGGAAAACTCCCGAGGCACAGTTCTGCAATGTACATACAGTATACCTGACCCCCCTCCCATGCTGTCAACTATATTCGAGACCTGCACCCGGCTGATTACACACATACACTCCAGGGACCAGCAGCACACCCTGGTGATAAATGTGATACACTATAGTCAACCTCATCTGCATAGTATAGTCTTCTAATGAATAGTTATATGACCCATACCGAACCTCCAAATTAACAACCACTGCTCAGTGTCACTCAGATCCATACACAACTGGCAACAGGTGCCTTACTATCACCATATTCGATGTCCCATGGTCTTCCCAGCAACAAAATAACCGGTGTCTACATGTCTACAACCCATGGCTCTGCACACTACAGACGATGTGCATTACCACCACGCCATGGCAAATATACATAGATCCCAGGTTATCACGTACGGATCATCCGGCACAAACATTCAATAGTGCTGATGTCCCCAGACATATATGTTCACATCTATGTCCACCTCTACATCTACATATATCATATATATTATTTGTATACATATATACATGGATATATAGAGATAAATATATATATATATATATATATATATATATATATATATATATATATATATATATATATATATATATATATATATATATATATATATATATATATATATGTATATATCTATATAAATACACACATATACATGTACACACATATGTAGATATGGCATTTATAGCACAACAGCGGACCACATGACAGCAATGCATTAGACAGGAATGAAAAGGAAACAACATGTGCCACCTGCATCATCTAGTGTTGTTACTATCAAGGCACATGTGTTATGTTGCGTCACATGGGTCAGACCATATCACGGGTAAGAGTAGGGCTGCTGACAGTTACTCACCAGACCTATTGGCAAATGTGTGTGTTGACAACCCAGTGTCTTGGCAGAATATGTGGGCTGTGGATACTATATAGGTCAGCAACAAAACACACTGAACACATCCCGCAGCTAGCCACCCACAGATACCAACACATACGGTATAACTGCCAAACACACACACCTGCCATGCCTTGGAATCGAGCACCTACCAGTCTAGTCTACTGCACTACAGCATTATGCAGTAACAGAATGCGCTGCCGAGTTCCAGCATCACTGCACTCCCACAGGCATACATCTAGGTGGATGACATCATCCGCAAAGGTAAAGACGCCAATAGGGAATGTATGGGGAGTGAGCCATCTAAAAGCATTACTCTGTCCACAGGCAGCTGGAAACACACACACACAGGCACACACACACACACTTGGTAGGGTTGGGAGTCGAACATACACCTAACTACCTTATCACACTACAGTATTATGCAGTTACAGAACACGCCATCAAAATTACTGGTACACAGCACTCCCAGAGGCATATTTCTAGGTGGGTGACATCATCCGCAAAGGCAAAGACGCCAATAGGGAATATATGTGGAGTGAGACGTCTAAAAGCATTACTCTGTCCCCAGGCAGCCGGAAACACGCACACGCACACACACACACACACACACACACACACACACACACACACACACACACACACACACTTGGCAGGGTTGGGAGTACAAACATACACCTAACTATCTTATCGCACTACAGCATTACGCAGTTACAGAATGCGCTATCGAGATTACTGGTACACAGCACTCCCAGAGGTATACTTCTAGATGGATGACATCATCCGCAAAGGCAAAGACGCCGATAGTGAATGTATGTGGAGTGAGACGTCTAAAAGCATTTCTCTGTCCCCAGGCAGCCGGAAACACACACACACACACACACACACACACACACACACACACACACACACACACACACACTTGGCAGGGTTGGGAGTTGAATATACACCTAACTACCTTATCACACTACAGCATTACACAGTTACAGGACGCACTACCAAGATTAGTGGAACACAGCACTCCCAGAGGCATACTTCCAGGTGGATGACATCATCCGCAAAGGCAAAGATGATCTGAATGTATGTGGAGTGTGATGTTTAAAAGCATTACTCTGTCCCCAGACAGCCAGAAACACACACACACACACACACACACACACACACACACACACACACACACACACACTTGGCAGGGCTGGGAATGGAACATACACCTAACTACCTTATCACACTACAGCATTAAGCATTTGCAGAATGCGCTACCAAGATTACTGGAACACAGCACTCCCAGAGGCATACTTCTAGGTGGATGACATCATCCGCAAAGGCAAAGATGCCGATAGGGAATGTATAGAGAGTGAGCAGTCTAAAAGCATATTACTGTCCCAAGGTAGACATAGACAAACACATGGCAGTGGTGTGAGCGGGACAACTGCCTATCTAAGGAGCACTATTACAACACTACATAGATACGAGACATGCCACGGACAATACACCCTTCAAGACAGTCAACCAGTGTGTTCAATGTAGGCATCCATCCTGATGTGGGGTATGGACTTCTGTTGCCTGGATGACCACCATCGCTATACAGGATGTCAATGGTCATGCCCATACACAGAGGCACATCACCGACACAAGGTGTCACTGGGCATGCTCACACACTTATTATCACACGTCCGTTTGGAATGTACTGTGTGTCCATCTACACAACAGCATACTGGGCATGCTCACACACTTAGCAGTAGCAAAGGGCTGTCTTACATGCAGATGGATTATAAACACGGAAGGGCACCGTATGGTGTTACTGTCCCCAAGTACATGAAGGCCACTCACATGTACTGACCGGTACACACTCAAGAGCCATCACAGATGTCTCAGGTGCAAATCACAGAGGTAAACACCGTATTCTACTATGTAGCCCTCAGACATCACCATGTCCTTGGACCAGCAACACACATCCATACATTACCACAACACCATGTGACTCATGACCAGTAGACTGTACATAGGTCTACAGCAACTGTGCAGACTACACATGTACTGACAGGGTTCCATCATGTGTTATGCAATGCAATGATACCACTGTACATAACCAGGTCTGCTCTACACATAACAGGGGCCCTGGGTCTTACACAGCTGTGACAGATGACTGTCGCTGTACACCAAAGAACACACATGTTTGAATATGACATACATGTAATTGCAGTGGATATGTGCATGGACCACACACACACACACACACACAAAACACATATGTACATAGCATAGCTTTTGCTGTCCTCCGTGCAGACAAGTGGCTACAGCAATCACATGCATGCACATGGAAGGTAGGTCCATGGCTGTTGAATGCTAACAGTACATGAGGTAGCAATGTTGACTGAGGAAACATTCCCTGTGTACTAGTAACTCATGACACCCATCATATCATACAACAGTCCATGTGTTAAGTATGTCATCACACATGTCCACCAATTGCAATGCATACAAACATGGCTACATGACAAGCATGTAGGACCAACACACATGTACATGTAGTGGTGTGCATGCAACTACCATGCATGTGCAGTAGCTGATGTATGTAATTCATCTGTGCCTAACTACAACATGCAGCTGCACTGCAGCCCCATCATTGACACCTGTATATGGTGAAATACTAACAGTACGGTAGGATGTACATCAGGTATGGATGGATGTGTGTACATAAAGTGGTGATCCACCTTTGCAGATGGATGTTTGCCGGGGATGGCTCACAGGTGTGTCACAAGCCATCCTACCATTACATGTGCAAAGAGTACGCTATGTTACTGTTACTTGACGGTGAAGACATAAAGCCTACACAGCGGTCGGGTGTTACTGACTGTAAGTCACTTGACACCTGTAACACTTACATCCTCCTGTGTGCATATAGCAGCACAATTGCCAAAGATAGCCTTGGTACTGCACCATGTCAACATGCCTGTGATGTGACCTGGTATGGATGTCACGTCTCTAGCCACTGCAGCCTATTAAACAGCCCACATGCTTCTGGATTAGTAGATGTGTGGACATCTGTGGTATGGTAGCCTTTCTAACAGTCAGGTTGAGGCTACGTATAGCATGCTGGTATTGCCATACATGCCTGTGAGTACTCCACATTTACACATGGGAAACTGCAAACACTGCTACTTGTTGGCACATGCAAGTAGACCATAAGGAGGGAACCAGGGCATCATTCCCAACATGCTGTTACTGTTGTTACCAAGACACATACTGTGAACATATAACAATGCATTATAAACCTGTACTACATGGTATGTCTGGTGCATGTCAACAGTACACAACTAATGTAATATACACTTCTCTCACTATTCTGTTCACCCTGTGCATCAGACCATTTGAGCATGTCCCTGCACCGATGGTGTGGATGACAGGGATGCGGCACAGGCATCATCATATGTACAGGGTGATAATGTTTGCCAGGGGCATAGGCTGCACCAGTGGATGACATCATGTGTGTGGGTAAGGGCCGGTGATCTGACTGGACATGTGTGGTAGTTATGCATGTGGGTGTTGCGGTGCCCTACAGATGTTTTTGCTGTGTGCGTGTATGAGTGCACACAGTTCTGTCTTTTGCCAGGCCTACACAGGGGTATTATTGACAGGTCCAGATTGTACAGACCAGGATGTACAGCTCACTGTGTCCGGCTATGGCCACGTGACTTATGCCTGCCAGGGATTGCACGGGCACTACCAGGCGAAGGTACAGATTGGCTACTGTCCGATGACACATGTCCACTGGAACTGTGTCCCCACTGGGACCATCCAGGGCCACGTCCACATGGCCTGCTGTGTCCTGGTGTAGACAGCACAGCACCAGCTGCACTGCTACTGCTACCGGCACTATGGGAGCGGGCATGTGAGGTGGCTTGTTCACGTTGACCTGCACTAGGTGGTGTAGCTGGCCTACGTCCACGTGGCCTATGCCTCACTCCTACCAGATGTTCCAGCACAGACAGCTCACTCTCGTGGATTGCCATTCCACTGTCAAGGATTCCGACCATGTCACCCAATCGCCTGTCCAGAACACCAGCAATCTGCTGTTGAGCATTTGCCAATGCCTGGATGTTGTCATTTAGAGTACGGATAGCAGCCCTCTGAAGCCTCTGCCCTTCTGTGTTCTGCCGTTCAGCATGTGCCTGTGCCACCATTACAGTCTGGAACATGCGTCTGGTTACACCAGCTGCTGCGCTCTGTCCTGCAGGTGCATGTCTGCCAGAGGTCCTCCTACGAGCAGCACTGGCCACATGCCTGTGTGGAACACCTGCAGTCATTACACTGATACCATGGTGTGGAGACACACCTTCTGTAGCCACCACACGTTCCTGTTCCAAGCTAACACACACTGACTGTTCTTCCTCTATGGCCACTGGTAATGGGGAATGTGTTGGCATGAGAACTGTGTGCAGGGAAGAGGGGGATATAGCTGGGATGGCAACCATTGGCACAGATTCAGCCCCTGACAACCCTGTCTGTACCTCATGCATATGTTCATCACTGCTAGTATCTGTGGGGACACTAACATCAGACGGACCGCAGGAGGGTAACACACCTACATCACCTGTGAATGCAAAAAAAGACTCTACATTACAATAGACACACACACACACACACACACACACACACACACACACACACACACAGACACACACACACACACACACACACACACACACACACACACACACACACACACACACACACACACACACACACACACACACACACACAGACACACACACAGACACACACAGACACACACACAGACACACAGACACACACACACACACACACACACACACACACACACACACACACACAGACACACACACAGACACACACACACACACACAGACACACAGACATGCACACACACACACACACACACACACACAGACACACACACAGACACACACACACACAGACACACACACACACACACACACACACACACACACACACACACACACACACATGCACACAGAGACACACAGACACACAGACACATGCACGCACACACACACACACACACACACACACACACACACACACACACACACACACACACACACCATGCATGTGATTTGACAGACGGCATGCAGCATGCATGTGATACAGCAGACGGCATGCAGCTGAGACATTAATAGTGGTAGTTAGCATACCTCCCTGGGTTGCACACAACAGCAAGCAGGTGTCATATCAGTAGCCATGCAGTTCACACAATCATGGTAGTAAGCATGCATCCCTGTGATACACCATGTGGACCAGCACAGGTTAACAGTACACATGGCTGAAGTGACCTTGACATGTAATCTGCTGACGTGTGCATTGACATGCATACATGTCTGACACAATGGTGTCCTGACACATGTACAGCATTGTAATGGGTATCACATTGCAGTGTTGTCTGTATGCCCTACAGATAGAATGCACATTTAGCAAATGTGCATGAGCATGGAAGGGTAGTGTGAGGCATCTACATTGCTATACAGTGTGAAGTACAGACACTGTGCCATTGCATGGCATCATGAGGCATCTATATTGCTATACAGTGTGTAATATGTACACATTGCATAGCCATAACTGCGTGCATACACATGACATAACTGTGGATTGTGACCCACGATGTTGAGGTGTATACACTCCATACCATGCTGTGTCATGTGACAGGTCACTGGAAGACCTACGGATGACACCCCTGCACAACTTCTATAGAGTCTTAGCTGCCGGGCAACCATCTCCACACATGGCAGACTTGTCAATACACCATGTCCCACATGACATTGATGTACCACACACATGAGGTGCACGGCTGATGGTGATATTCTACAGCAGCAAGGGAGATGTATGGTATCTGTGGCCTGATGTGGTGTCAATGTCTGTGGAAGCTGTACAGGTGACTACTGTCATGCTATGACACAGTCGTGATGTTCAACACATCTTATATGGTCGACTTATGTGACACCTCCACTAGCTGTGCACAGGCTTTTAGGATGTCCAGTGTACCACATCAACTGTATAATCAGTCAGCTAAGGCTATAGTTGGACCATGTGTGGACAATGTGCAACAGGGTGTATACACATCACATCTACTGTGTGGCTACATGTCTCTGGCCATCCTCCATGCCCATGTGTGAACATGTGTTGGCCAAATGTTTGTGATGGCCATCTATCTCACATGTCTGTGTAGTCCCATGTGACATACACCCATAGATGTCAGATATGTCACCGTCCACAGGGCTATGCAGACAACGGGTTGTATGTTTGGTATGTGGGGTATGTATTATGGGATAGTGTGACAATATTGCAGCCAGAACACTACATGTCTGGGACATGTCAGATGGCACATCACAATGTGTGCACCCATTGCAGGGGGATATAACACAATGGTGACTCCTGTGGGCTGCCCATATCCCAGCTCACTGTGTGGTACTGTTTGCATACCACACATGTGTAGTTCCAATGTATAGTATATATGCCTACATTGAACAACACCTCCACTGTTGTATGCATAGCTGTCCACACATGTAGCAATGACAGATAATGTGGTTTCTTGTTGGTGTTTTATTTCATTTGTATATATTGCACATGGGTAGCCGGTGTGAATGATGGAAGATGCAACCTGTATATTGTGACTGGACCATACATCATGTGTGCATGTGTTAATGGGCCACATGGCAAATAGATATATGCATTAACATGCCTGATACTGATGACAGTCTCACCTGCAACAGACTGATGTCTGTGCGGCACGCCAGAGGTACCTGTATAGGGGTGACACAGCAGTTTGAACATTATCCATGACTGTATGACAGCCACAGGGTGCACTGTGCATGTTAACACATTCACCTGTACAATAGCATATAGTATGCACGTGTGCATACACAAGGTAGCATACTGTAGTATGTAGCATGTGTGTAAACATACCTTGCATATGATGTTACATTACATATTGTACAGTGACACATGCATGCAACTAAATGGGATATAATAGTCATATGTGCAGTAGTGACTTACCAGGCAACTCCAGGCTCATTGGTTGGGAGACACCCACCTCCACGATGGCAGCTAGTGTTTGTGGATGCTGTTCTGAGGGTGTCCCAAGGCTGGCCAGTAGCTCCTCAGTGTGTGTGAGTGGGGGCTGGGTTGGTGGCCCACCACCTTGTTCCCTGGCGATTGCAGTGGCATGCTGTTTTGCATGTCATATCAAGTCCGTGCAGTGTCTGTGCACCTGCTGGTAGGTGCGGTTATGGCCACCCACATCATTAACTCTCCTGCGAATATCCTGCCACAGGTCGTCATGCTGCTGGGCATGCTGTGGCACATGGCTGAACAACACCTCGTAGTTCTCATGGAGGTACAGGATGAGGACATCATCCTCCTGGCGGCTGTACATTGGCAGGTGTGAATGAGGCATTATCTGGAAGACATAATGATGGTGACAGGTCACAGTATCACAGAGATGTACAGAGATACAGCTGCACATACATTTGTATTAAATCTGGTACATCTGCACACTTATCTTTGCAAATCATCATGACACTGACACGACTGACATGTTTGTGTCACACACATGTAACACCCGTTATGCATTGGATATCATCACCATATATGTGTGTCACCTCTTTACATTGTTCATACTCCATGTGAATGCTCTCTTGATGTGGGCATGTCTGTTTGCCTGTACTGCTGTTCTTACCTATCAGCACATGCCTGGATGTGTCCACAGTGATGCTGTTGACCTTGATGCTGTGTATATGTCACATATCAACACATACACTGCCTTAATGGACATGAGCAGTGACAATGCACACATACGCACGGAACCTTTACATGCATGTGTTTTGCCATATACATCTACACGGCACTGTACAGCAGTTCAACATCCTGCCATGGATCGCCTGTGTTGCACATGTGATAGACATGGGACAATGGCTAGCCGGACGTCATTCACAGGGATGGTTATCAACTATAGCATGTACGGGCAAGGTTTCCTAGCTGTATCCGACAGCCATTTTGCCACAGTGAGGTGCATCAGTGCCACATTACTGATCCAGACAGTTAATAATACATCTACCATGCGGTCATCACACCATGTATGACAGAGATGACATGTGCAGCTTTGATGGACAGGGTTGCATGGTATGCCGGGAGTATGCAACATGTATGGCACAGGGATCTGTCCAGCATGCGGCAATCCTTGTAGTAGGATGGTGGCTGTCCATGACGTATGTCTTTCAGATCAGGATATGTACGTGTAGCATGTCCAACATCACAGTGTAGCACATGTCTTTATGCAAGGTAGCCAGCATGCTGCATAGTGGAGGTGAGGATAGTGAAGGCTGGTATCGCCCATCCACGCATGGCCAATACCCCTTATAGGTGATATGTGATCCGATATTGGTCACCTGAGTGCTGAGTATGCCTGTCCAATGATCTCCATGCTCATGGATGGCACCCTGTCATGAAATGGGTGCCTCATATGACTACCTAATAGGCCTGGAGACGTCACCAACTCAGGGAGGTGAACTGCACAGCACCATCCCTTACACAGTGTCCATAATGTTGACTGCTGCCTAGGTGGTAGTTAATGGGTACAAGGTTATTCACCTAGCGGTGACAATGCTATTATCAGCTGTCAGATTGTGCACATATGTCACACACCTCACCCACAAAGCCCATTCTGTATGTTGTCCACAACACTGAGACAGCTATTGCTCCTAGGTCATGGCCATTCACATCCTTACATACACAGATGCCTCCCATTTGTCTGTGTGGTATGGGCTACAATGAGGGGGGAGTACAAAACATTAACCCTGTTTTACTGTAGCTGCCACTGGTGTGATATGCACATGTCACTCTGACACCTTTTGTCGTGTTGATTCTGTCAACAGGCCACTGGTAGAACACTCCTGTGACATACTAAGGTACATCTAGTATACTCAGTGTAGCTGGAACACGGTATGGGTGATGATGTACTATGACCTGTCACAGGTATGCTATGCAGTGTGAAATCATCCGTACTGTCATCTACTTCTGTACTGCTAACATCTATGTTGATAAAGGTTCATAGACTTGCAGACCATACTCAGCAGGGTAATAGTGCAGTGCCTCCAATTATGACTGTCGTCTCCACTTGTGGGTTGCAGTGCGTTGATATTATCCAACACCCTACCTGTATTGCATATTCATGCTCAGCACTTGTTCAGAACTTGTGAGCACTTCATGAGCTACTAATTACTATAGCACCCATTCCAACTCATTTCTTACAAGTACACTGTCTGTCCTTGCATTTCCAGCTTGCTTACAGTACAACAGCTGTTGTACACATGTAACTCACATATCTTGAGAGACATGGTTGAATATACAGGAATGTCCAACTGTCACGTACCAGAGCTATTGCCTGTCTATATGATGAATATGGTGAACATGTGGCAATAGAGCAATTGTCTCATGTACACAGTCAATGCTCACCTCCCAACATACGACACTACAGCCTGTGGGAGATGCACATATGTAGCCATGCTGGGGGTAATGCTCTCACCAACCCAGACTGAACCTGACATTCATGTGGGGATGTGTAACATTTGCAACACACCCCACTCATCACATAGTCTCACAAGATCTCCACCACCACAGGCCACACATAGTATGAGTACGACATTTGCAGAACCTCTCCATACTCTGTGTAGGCACCAGAGGCAGCCCCCATCACCAAACACAATAATTACTTATAGCCCATAGACCCATGTGTGCCCATCAAATACAGTCATAGGTGACTCTGCAGGCGGTCACACTGATGTCCCACAAAGCAGGCTACACAAGGTGATAGTCGCTTACATCTAGCTGTCGGGTAACTGGTTCTGCAACATAACCTATGCACCCATGCCACACCTCACCAGGTACAATTTGACTGTCATTCTCCATGTTATGTGTGACTGCCCTGAGATGTAACTTCCCAGACTACATGTGCAGGGACATGCAATAGCTCTCCGGTCTTGTAGCCCAGAAGGTATCGGCCAAGCCCTAGGGAGCATTCTGCATTCATCCAGACAAGATACCACTGTACAACTACTGACTGTTTCACTTCAACAGTTGCCTATGCTTCTGCTGTCATTCCACAGGCATCCAGTATCTGTCCGCTTTGAATGACATGGTCAACAAAGCACAATGCTTTGGCACAGATGACCTGCACCTGTCAGCCCTGGGAGTACAGATAACATGTAAGGCTCTTGCTGCTCCTATACTGCCTGTCTTGCACAGTTTCCAATAGCATTCACCACCAGAACGGGAACAGGCAAGCAAAACATGGGGTCATGTGACTCAATGCTTGACATCATCTCTGATGCACGCAGGCAAGGCACTCCTTATAATGGACCACTTCAATATCTCTGCAGTGACTGGGACCTGGCTCTAAGCTCTGCAGAGCACACCTGCACTGACAGGTTATACGCAGACCACACCTTTCAGTCATGTAACCTGGACTGGTACACCCAGGGCTGAGGTGTGTCCATATTTCACTATGTTGTACACACCTCCTGGCTGGTTACTTAGCACAATGCATCAGAGGTGATCCACGTGCAACTAACTGTGGTCAGAACTGCTATACACATTGTAACATGCTACAGATTCAACAACATACCCCACGGTTACCGGCCCTCATTTCTTGGTGTACTGGACAGTAGGGTTCAGACAGGTACTACTGATGTGCGACTGACACTACTCCACACTTAACTGGGATAGCTACTCATGTACCGACAGATTAGGCCAACGCTGTCCAGGATTCATAACCTCCACTCGGCTGGATCAACCCATACACACCACCACCAAGACCAACAATATCTTAGACATGGACATTACCAACATGTCACTGGTGTTCCACACCTGTGGTTATCCCCTCGTTGGTAGTTTCCGAACATATGCTAATCACTCTTGTTATCCATATCCCAGCACCACACCCTTCACGGCACACACAGTACAAGATTAGTACAACGCCTACTACAGACGTCTTATGACAGCAATAGTAAATGTCATGACACCCGTGCAGATGGACAATGCACATACAAACACTGAAACATACCCCAGTTCACTTCATTAGCACTTACACGACTGCATGGATCATGCTATTCCAAACAGAGCCATGATGGTACCCACCAGGTAACGGACGCCACTCTGGGGGTCCAGTTCCAGGGACATAATGTACAACAAAAGGTGGAGGCTGTTGCAAAGTGGAGTACAATCCCTTGGGTGGGGTAGCTCACTGGTCAGCCTCAGTAGGGCTCCGGGATCCCTTATCACATCCTCCAAACCTAGCTACGTAAACATTACTGCGACACATTCCTGGGTGTACCACAAAGCATTATGGAGGTATGTCAGTAGTCAATGGCAATACCCACATCTGCTCTGATATACGATGGTTACTCAGGAACATTACAGAACCGAGTGATGTTGGCAACATCCTGGTGGATGGGTTCAGTGCTAACTTTACACACTTTCACTCCCTACAGGGCCATAACCCATGCAGGAACATTGCGAGGTCCCTGCGGTCACAACTACACAGTTCCAACCTGCACTTTCTAAGGCCTGGAACACAGACTCCATGTGACCATCCAACATCCCAGGCTGTGATTTACACAAACCTCAGAACGACATGTCTCCCCACTTGGCCTCCAGATTCACTAATAGCCTTGTATCAGACATTGTGGCCCCTGAATGGTGCACAGCAACAGTTATCACACTCCTCACAGGTGGCATCACAATGAACCAGAGGGACTATTGCCCTAAACACCTGATTGGACTGTTCTGCAAGGCTATGGGGCACATCATCATGGAAGTCATTCACAGAGACATTGATGGGCTCCAGACCTTTGATGCCACCCAGGTTGGACTTGTTAGGGCCAGACCATGGCTCCTACACATGGTGGACTCCTTTGATACAGTTACCAGGGCAGTTGATGACGGTAAGGGGGTCCACACAGCCTACATTGTCCTCTCATTGGCTTTCAGCACCGTTCTCCATTCTGGTATTGACAACATACACATCCACCTGCAAATCGACCCCTACGTCTCAGGATGTTATGCAAAGTGGCTCACGGACAGGACCCACACAATGAGGGTAGCATACCATAGTACCTACTGTTTTTCAGTTACACTTGGCATACCACAGTCCTCAGTCATAGGGCCCCTCATGTTCGGTATATGCTTCCCTGAGGTACAGGCTAGCACAGAGGGACTTTCCCTGACTAGCTTTCCAGACAACTGCATACAAGGTGCCATGATTGATCCACCAGCTGATACAGGCTCCCTCCATAAGGGTGTCACTGTGACAGATACCCGATGTCGATAACATGGCCTCAAGCTGCATGACACATGGTGCATGAACATCCCCTTTGGTATACACCAGTCACCCACTGACTATCACATAGGTGGTAGTCCCCTACATACATGTGACATTATACGGGATCTTAGTACACACGTATGTAGTACCCAATCCTTTGATAACCATATTGCCAATGTGGCGTGGATATCCTTCTACGTGGCCACCCTTATCTGTACTGGGTTTGTAGCTGGAACAAAGGCACCCATTGTACCTCTAAACTCCTGAAGTATACACACATTCAAAGGTACAACACCCTGTTTAGGGTGTACCTTACAGAACAGCAACGGCTTTACATACCACAACATTAACACACCATGAGGATTATTGAGCTCTGATGGTTGACATATGCGGCAGAACTATGGACACCACGACTGTACACGCTTGCATACTGCATACTCAGGGGTGACCTCTGCTGAACATACAGGGCCCATGTCCACAACAATATTCATGGATATACTCCACATAAGCGACATAAGCAAAAGCCACTGAGAGCAACATGCTCATGGATATGTGCACAAAAGCAACGATGAGTGGGATGTTCTTGAGGTTTACATTCCCAAAGCAGACACTCACCATGCTTTGGAACATGATTCCTATGTACATCACGCAGGGACACTCAGTAGCACTGTTTATGAGATACCTCACTTGGTGGATGGGAGACACACATGTACGCCAGGGATCACTGCAGTGGCTGTACTGTGCAGAGGTGCAGGTAACACATGGCTCTGCTGTTCACAGACAGGACACTACCCTAGAGAGGTGCCACTGGTGTAAACACTGTAGTTGGGCTTACACATAGACTTGCCAGACAGCATAGTACTTTACTATGAACCTGTGAAGCTATTACATGTCCTTTGTGCATGGTTAATTGAGTAGCTCTTCCATTTCGATTAGCTATCATGCTGTTACAGTGTCCCGTGACTACAAGCCATATGTATCCTGTTATTGTGTATTGTACATGCCAATAGATGATATCTTTTGTTTGCATGATATAACTGTTATGCTGTGAGAATATCTGACATATTTACCTACAATACTGTACATTACACATATTTTACACATTATCCCATAATGCAAAGCATACTTGCACAGCAGGACCACCTTAGGCATGTTATTGTCGTTATATGCCCATACACATGCCTACTGTGACAGTATATCAACATATACTATCCCCTGCTATGGCACATACTTGTTGGACATACCCTACCACTGACGGTGGGTAGTGTGGAATCATTCTGTTTAAAGCCCTCATGTAGCATCCCTTGTGGTGTCTGTGATGTTTACCCTGTATCCCACAGCAGGACACACAATTTCTACAAGCATTACTATGCTCAGCAAGACATCACTACATAATACCTTTTCCCACTTTATGCATTGCGGACACTTTTAATTAATACAAAACAGGCTATACATACACTAACATACTGAAGTGTTCTACATACCTTGTTAGCGTTCCGAACTTTCGTACATATCTCTCTTACACCTTTACTGTTTAAACGGTTCTATGGTATGAGCATACAGTTTGAATGTCTGGCAAGTCATCCTTATATACATCGATACCTGTAACGTGGTTTACTGCCACCAATTGTTGTTCCTGAGTAGATTATTACATGCACATCAGCTGTGCAGCTACTCCATTCGCCAATTACACGGCAACAGTGGGGTATAATTGAATTCTCCACTTGGGCGTTGCTCTTTTGCCCTACCTTCGGGGAGACAGCCTGTATGTGTTTTGTTGTGTTGAATTGCAACTGCTATTTGTAGAGACACGGATATTTTGGATTCATGTCCCCCGTGGATTGTGTGTGATGGCTAGAGTATGTGGTACTACATGTGAGTGTACCTGTCATCTCAACCATCTGATAAGGGACTATTGCAAACAAAACCTGTAACATTGCCGTCTGTTCCATTATACAACAGCAACGATTTCACATGGCGCCTTTACAAATGTGTTTCTCACAAGGTATGTTAATGCTTCTGCAGATGTAATTGAGTGAGTGGATGTTTGTTATGTTATTACAGTCTGTATTGCTATTGTTTCATGTTTGGGAGATGTAGGTGGGTGTACATAGCATATACAGGTTTGTGGGGACTGCATTTCTACTTATTCCATATATGTGTGTGGGCTCCTTCCCTAATTGAAGACCTATCAGTCAGTAGACTGAAACTATGGTTGTTTACAGGCTTATACATTGGGCCATTGTTAATTGGTTTCTATATAGTATGCAGGTGAGGTTGATACTTCCATACCTCCGGAAATACAGCGATATGTCAAGGAATGTTACTAAATGACAGCTGTCCCGTGTATTTCTGTCACAGATATTTGCACTCATTGCAGTTGTGTTGGTGACTGAACCTCTTTGGCATGGGTTGCCACGTTTTCAAATGGCCATAGTGGGACATTTGCAGGACACACATTGGTGTTTACAGGCCGACACATACCCACGGTCAGTACACAGGATAGCACATACTTTTATCCTGAATACATACTTATTCTTGTAGCACTTTAGCTACTTATCATGTTTCATGTAACATTTACATTTTTTAGATACAGGCATAACTATTTAATGGAACTATTACATACTATATGGAACATAATTATGTCCTACAATCTCGGACATTTGCCCTTTTTAATATTTCTTGTCAGGACACAACTGCCCAGGGAGGGGCTGTCCCTCTTAAAGTGGGACAGGTGGTAACCATATGTCTACGGCCAACTATAACCACACCTACCGTAATGATCTAGCTCCGAGTTAGCACTAACATACAAACGATGCAACACACACACACACACACACACACACACATACACACACACACACACACACACACACACACACACACACACACATTCACATTACAGTCCCATGGAAATGCACATGTCACCCTCGACACACACATAGACAGACTACGGCAATCACAAACACAGTTGAACACAGTACCTACGTGGACCGCAACACTGGCAGCGATAACTAAATGTCCCTTAATATCGTGATAATATTACACGTGGTTCTAGTGTTCCGGTACTGTGTTCTTTCGGTCTTTCAGCCTCATGATTACGCGTGTCGATATGTGACACATTCCATAGTTGGCAGTATCCTATTTATTTGTATCTCCATGGTTGTGTACATGTCATTGACCTATCTACATATTTGCAGATATAGGTGAATCCGTATATATCAACATATATCTCTCTATCACCCTTTCTATCTCTATTATGTATATGTATGTATATATATATATATATATATATATATATATATATATATATATATATGTATATGACAGAGAGAGTGACAGGCAGAATACACCTTTCATTGTGTACATGCCGGTGTATACTGTTACCTGGACTCCGCACATTTGTGTTTGAACCTGTCCCATTACACACTTGCCATTGGTACATCTTGGGTAGCTTAGTGTTAGGTGATTGTGTACATGATTGCATGTTCTACTCCTGGCAGAAGTCATTTTACCCTTCAGAGTAGGCACTATTTGTACAGGGGTGAATAATGCTGGTTTCACCTGTTCTGGACATCACTGACTGTGATCTGCGCGATATTCAGAGAAGCTTAGCCCTGTTTCGCGCATATCCGTATAGTCATATTTAAATGATGCTTACCAGCACTGGGCAACGCATATTCCCGCTAACATGTGCTAAACATGTTCTGATGACCTGCATCCAACATGCATTATCCATGCCTTAGGGATTACGTTACATCCCTTGCAGGAACATGCACGACAGTCACTGCATTTACCACTTGGGCATCTGGGATTTGTTCATGTGTTATGGCATTTTGTATGAGGACTTTACTACGGCTGTTACTCCATACTGCGATCAAATGGGTAAACTCAGTTAGTTTACATATGGATGAGACCTATTAATGGTATATCCAAGTGATGTTTAATGGATGTGCTCCAACATTGGTTATGTATGTCACAGTGAGCCACACACTATAATGTGCTACACCTTCACACAACCGTAGGTGGAGCATGCTGGGGTGACAGATACCTGTCATGGGTACATCCCATGCTTTGCCACTACATCCATGATTACATTATATGGAGCCCCTCATTAATGCACCAGGGAATCCATGCAGAGTGTGTTGGGGAACAGTGATTACATACATGGATCCCGCAATTGGCTCTGCTCCACTGAGCGACAGTTGGTTACTCGATGTGGTGGCGACAGCAGACACTGTTTGCCTTGATTGATGAATGGCCTCTGACAATCGGGCGTGTACCTACCGATGTACCTAGGAACCTATACACACAGTACCAACATATGCTGATAGGTGCGTGTACTGTTCAGGTGTTGACATTCCTTGTTCCAATAGCTGTTGTGTGTACAATGGTTGAGGGCTGCCTATGTACGATTCACACAGTAGGCCACCTATACATTACAATTTACAGGTGGTCGAGTGTGTGTGCCATCCATTTTACTGTGTGTGCAGGTGGAGAGGTGTGTCAGTCCATAGGGGCCTACACTGTGAGAGTATGTGCTATACGTTCCCTCTTTGCCAAGGCATAGGCATATTGGGCATGCCTCCATCTGCCTACTGGGGCTGGCACAAAGTGTTTGTGGTCTGAATCCCTCTGTGCTTGTGATGGCCTTGGCAATTGCGGTGGGCTGTGATGGCCTTCACCATTTTGTCCCTGCTGCAGCTGTTTCTGCAGGATCATATTATGTAGCATGGCACATACTATGAGGATGTGGGCACACGTGCCTGGAGAGTACTGCAAGGCTCCACCAGATATGTCCAAGCAACGGAACCGTGATTTCAGCATCCCGAACACACGCTCTGTGATGATTCTGGTTTGTGCATGTGCCTCATTATGGCATTCTTGCCTGGGTGTGTGTGATTTCTGATGGGAGTCATCATCCATGGCTCCAGTGCATAGCCAGCATCTCCCACAAGGTGGCCATGTGGGATGTCCTCCCTGACAAATACCTGATACAGCTGTGAGGCATGCCAGATGTGGGAGGCATGGTAGCTTCCAGGGCTGCCAGCACACACATCCATGATAATGCCCTGGGCATTGCACATGACCTGGCAGTTGATGGAGTGGTATCCCTTGCAGTTTATGTAGCGCCTACCATGCTCACTGGGTGGTGACTTGATATGTATGTGCGTGCAGTCTATTGCACTCAGTACCTCCGGGTAGTGTGCCACATAGTGGAAGAGATGCATATTGCTGGCCAACTCCTCATGAGTTTAGGGGAAGTATATATGCTCATTGGCATGTGGTAACATGGCATCCAGGAACTGGTGTAGTACCCTGGATGCTGATGCCTGTGAGATCCCCATTATATCTCCAGTTGGCCTTTGAAAGGTACCTGTAGCTAGTATTCGCAAGCTTACACATACCTTCATGTCCACTGGGATGGGTTCCCCTCAGTTGTTTCTGGATCTCAGACGTGGCCGGCACAGCTCATCTATTTGCTGTAAGATGTTCCTGTCCACCCTATAATGCTCTACTATCACCAGATCATGTAGCCCCTGGTAGGTTACCCTTGGTTTGAACACTCTTCTCCTCCTCCGGGGCCTGCGGTGATTGTCAGCATCATCCTCCACAACACCGTCAGTCTCTAACACATGGTGATGAATCACAGCTATGGCAGCTCCCAACATGTACATTGTAAAAGTTCCCCATATGTTTGCACATATGGTGCAGTGTTTGGGAATACACAGGTGTGTGTGGGGTGCTTTCATGCTTTATACTATTGTGCTGTGAACACCGATGATGTCATAAGGTGTGTATGTACGATCGTAGCTGCAGGGTATCTTATGTGTTTTACGACAGGAACTACTATTGTGGTGCCTTTGGTGTTGAATTACATTTGGCTGCCGTGGATTACCTCTTGCCCTTCCCTTTACATTTCTTCATGTTTTACCTCCTATTTTCTGGCATGCATCCAGCAGCCTGCTTTCATTTCTACTTTCCTACACCTGGCTTATCTTGTGTAATGTGTTCTATGGTCGGTCTACTGCAGGTCTGCTTTGCTCTGCTATGACAGTTCTGTTTTCTTTGCAATCCAACACCTCCCCTATCCCGTTTTGCAGGTTTCTGCGAGCAGACTTGTCAGCTGCCGTCGATTGCCCACTGTTAGTTAATAGGTGTTAATTGCTCAGTTTTACTCCAATTACCCTACTGCGGCATTTCCTTATTTTCTTCCCCTGACCTTCCTGTTTGAGCTATGGTGTGCAGTGCATGTGTCCGCTTACCGGGTTTCCGGCATGTTTTCCTCCCCGTACACATGCGCTTTCGGGCACCATATGTGCTCTCAGCTAAACTATGCTATACCTACCTCCCCACCCCTGTCCTGCGGCTTTGCTTAGCAACAGCCAGGCCAGATTTGCATTGCTCCAATGTGCTTACAGCTATGGTGGCACACCCCACTACTGATGTCATGTATACCTCTAAGCCACTCCTCACTGTTGTAGAGCTGCACCGTATGGTACATCCTTAGTCCGGCGGGACGTTTGCGATCACTATTGCATGCCTCATTTGCATGGCGTTGACTTCTAATTCCTAGTTACCGCGCCAAACACTGTCACACACCCTTAGCAACCCTTGCAGCTTGGTTGTGGTGTACCATGCATACCATTGAGTATTATGGTGAAATCATGATTTCTATTACATTGTGATTTTATGACATTTGTATATATTTCTTTTGTGTTCCCATTTGTGCACACATGTCCTGCGGTTGTACTTTGCGTTACTGTGGACTTGACATTAAATGTTGTTTTTTAGGTGTTGTGCATCTTTTCTTATGCCATTGGCTGTATATTTAGCCATTGGCATATGTTAACTTTGTAATACATGAGTCTGGTCTGCTTTCATTGCTCTGATGTTCTGTTTGGAAAAATATAAACCGTGTTTTTTGGTTTACATTTCTGTGGGCTTACGCTACACCTGCACCTCTTCATGAATTGCTATGTACCTTCATTTGCATGGTGCGGCACTGTGCATGGGGTGATTAGCATACCTAAGCAGAGGGCTGCTCAGTTCTGGCGTACGCCGGTAGTGCACATGGAATTGGATTGTACCTGAATTGCTCGGCGGCCATGTTTGGCGTTATACCACCTACGCTACGCCTGCTCCTAGTGCAAGCTTCATGAATCCCGGGGTTTGTCTCTTCCTCATATGATTTGTGATTTTCTAGCAAATCATCAGGATTCTAGGCCTCTAGTGAGATTAAAGACATTCTTGGTGACAGGCCTTTTTTCTCATATAGAAATATGAAGTCCTTGAAGAATATGTTATGTTACAAAGATGTTTTCAGGTCTGTAGAGAGGACTTTTACCACTAAGCCTGGCACGTATGGTTGTTTGAATTGTTCCTGCTGTTCTGATATTGTGGTTGGTTGCAGTGATAAGTTCAAACATCCTATTAGTGGTAAAGTTTATCAGTTTAATTTTTCTACCACTTGTGTTACATCTAATGTGGTGTACTTAGCTAATTGTGTGAAATGTACTGCATTCTATGTGGGTAAGACCACTAGAAAGCTAAAGGAACGCATCATTGAACACAAATCGGAGATTAGAAGGGGCATTGACAGTAATGTCTTGTATAAGCACATAGTTGATTCAGGTATTGAGCATAGATTCTCCTTTAGAGTTATTGATGTAATACAGCCTCCTGCCAGAGGTGGTGATAGTGGTAATTTACTTGAATTAAAAGAGTATGAATGGATTCTTAGGTTGAACTCTGACCATTTCCCAGGTTTAAATAATATGATTACCTTGAAACCTGTTCTTGTTAAATTGCAACATACTAGGTTGCGATAATGTTATGTTTTTTTTTAATGTTTTTTCTAATTTTTCTAATTTTAATGATTTGTTTTATATACTTGTGGTCATATGATTTTTGGACTGCTGGTCATGTGACTTCAGTGACCTGTATTTAAATCATTTGGTTTTTAGATTTGTTTGTATTAGTATTGAGGAAGGATTTTATCCGAAAGCCTTGCTATTACAAAGTGTGTTTTTCTCAGTTTTGGTTGTTATTTTCTAGCAAATCATCAGGATGATCAGGGGATTGGTTTACTGAGTAATGGCATGCATTTGAGTTTCAGGCTTCATGTCCTTCAGAAGAATGGATGCTGAGACAAGTTCTGTTGTTCTGGAAGCTTTCTGCATTTGTGAAGGCAATGTTTGAAGTCTGTCCCTGTCTTTGGGTCTTTGTTCCCTCATTTTGTGGGGCTTCATCTGTTTTTTTTTTTTTTTTTGTGCTGAGAGGTTGAGAGCTATGACAGGGTCAATATAAATATATATATATATATATATATATATATATATATATATATATATATATATATATATATATATATACTCTAACAGTTAATGTGTAATTATATATTTTATTGCCTGTTTAATATTGAATATAACCTTTTCAGTATTTATTCTTTTATATGTGCTATAATTATAAATGTACAACTGATATTCATCATTTGCATTTTATAGTATTTTCAAAGCTAAAAAATCCAAAGATAATTGCACTAGGCCTACAAAGATTACTTGTAAAACAAACAATAGACCTGGGTAGGGGTACAATAAAGCTCGAAGACAGTTGAATTCTCTTCCTTTAATGTCACAACCAAAGGACAAAAACAAAGCTCTGCATTAACGTTCTGAATTACGTTTTCATTTATAAAACTTCATCAGATGTGGGACCATCACACCTGCATCCAAATAAGCAGAACATAAGATTGACCACACTCCCATGATGCTTTTCTACTTAATGACAGATTAACGTTAATGCAGAGCTTTGTTTTTGTGCTTTGGTTGTGACATTAAAGGAAGAGAATTCGACTGTCTGCGAGCTTTAATGTACACCTTCCCAGGTCTATTGTTTGTTTTTCAAGTATTTTCAAAACTAACTTACATCATCATTAACAAAATAAGAAAGAAAAGGAATGGGGAAAAAGGAGAAATTTTATAAAAAGGAAAAAGATAAGAAATATAAGTTTCTTTTCATACATGTTAAATCTTACTAGTAATGTAATTCCTTTCTAATATGTTAATTGCAAATTATAAGTAGCAGTCAAGGTCTGCTTAAGTAATATTGTCTGATAATTGCTCCTGAAGTTTATTTTTAAGTGGTGTCTTTCAGGAATGTATTATTTTATTTCTCTTAACAGTGTTAGTTTTCCATAATAATTTCATAGTTATATTAATACATTATTGACAATTTCTCTTCTGTTTAGTTATGTAGGATCATCTTATAAATACCCCAATTACCCAATATAGTCTTCATTATTTATTTCTTAATCTGTTGAGTTAAATATGACATAGCTTGTTAGCTATATTAGTTAGTCTGATGAATCGTTTGTTTGTCTACCAGACTAGGAATTTTGATAATTCTGTATTTGATGTTAAAGTTTTATATTTATATTGTAATACTGTTACATTTATTATTTCTATCATTTTCTTCTTATTAGTTCTGAATTATTATTTCTTAGATTCCTAGTTATTAATAGTTTTATCTTATTTATAACTTATTATTTATGCTTCACCACCATATTTTATGGTGGGCAGAGTTAGTGAGAATTAGTAATAATTATTGATTATGTTATATATTACCCATATATAAATGTGAATATCTAGTGACCGTATGACAGAATTATATCCCACAACGCATGTAATAGTCACATACAATAGGTATGTCCATATTTAACATACCATATGTGACAGGAACTAGAATAAGCATGTAAACAAAACAGAAGGAGCATATAAACTGCTACAACAATAAGGCAACATGTAGGCTGAAAGGAACAGTATTATCCATAGCGTTGACTGTGGGTACGTGTTGTCCAGTACAATCGGATATGTGTCCGGAATATATCCCATCCTGGACATAGGAAAAGGTGGCATCCTACCAATGATTAGAACAGTCGGCCAAAATCTGCACATCTGTGGTCCAAGCCGTACTTGTCAGGATGTATCACAGTTGAACGGGTATTACCCGGGTGTACCAACCATGTCATGAAAGTTAAGTATGGAG